>NC_074718.1:10755492-11055492 GCF_947242115.1 Biomphalaria glabrata
ATATCAAAACCAGACTTACAATTCATCTGCTTCCATAAGGACACATCTTCAAGGTAATCTTTGGAGGATCTCATACTTAAGTTATCTATAATCAGTTAATCTTGACTTATAATGGAGATTGTGTAGTTGTGAAGTTAAGTATTTCAACTAATCATCAGCAGTTAAGCGTAGACTTAATTTTCTTTTTATTTTGGACTTAGATGCCTGTTGTTAAGTCCATGATATTATTTAACTCTTTTCTTTCAAATTTGAAAATAAACGAGTTTTGAGATTGAACTAATGAAACATGCGTGGCGTTGGATTTTAGGGCTTACATAAATTATCTTTTTTTGAACTAACGTCTGTATTGTATAAGATAAGTTATGATAAGATGACGAAATGCATTCAATTAAGATACAATAGTGGCCTTGAGAAGGTCGAGTTTGTTAAAACGAGAAAGTTAAGAAAGTTTGGTAAAGCTTAGGCTCCGACGAGAATTAAAACCATGAAATTTCAGTACGACCAAATCACTTATAAATGACCCACGTAAACAACTAACATCTGACTTGCCCATCCATTTCAACAAAGAAGACATACAATGTTGACGTTGTTGTTGTTGTTAATATTGTTGTTGTTGTTGTTGATGTTGATGTTGTTGTTGTTTTTTTATGTTGATTTTGTTGTTGTTGTTGATGTTGTTGTTGTTGATGATGATGTTGTTTTTGATGTTGTTATTGATGATGATGATGGTGTTGTTGATGTTGTTGATGTTGATGATGATGCTGTTGATGTATTTGTTGTTGTTGATGATGATTTTTTTGTTGTTGATGTTATTAATGTTGATGTTGATTTGGTGGTGGTGATGTTGTTGTTGATGTTGATGTTGTTGTTGATATTGTAGTTGATGTTGATGTTGTGGTTAATAACGTAGTCGTTGTTGTTGTTAATGATGTTGATGATGTTGATGTTGTTGTTGTTGTTGTTGATGTTATTATTGTTGCTGATGATGCTGATGTTGTTGTTGGTGGTGGGGATGTTGTTGTTTGTGTTTATGTTAGTTGTAGATATTGTAGTTGATGTTGTCGTTGTTGTAGATGTTGTTGTTGTTGTTAATGTTGTTGTTGTTATTGATGTTGATGTTGTTATTGTTGATGTTGTTGTTAGTGGTGGTGATGTTGTTATTGATGTTGTTGTTGATATTGTAGTTGATATTGATGTTGTTGTAGTTGTTGATGTTGATGTTGTTATTGTTGATGTTGTTGTTAGTGGTGGTGATGTTGTTGTTGATGTTGTTGTTGATATTGTAGTTGATATTGATGTTGTTGTAGTTGTTGATGTTGATGTTGTTATTGTTGATGTTGTTGTTAGTGGTGGTGATGTTGTTATTGATGTTGTTGATGTTGTTGTTGATAATATTGTTAACGTTGATGTTTTTGCCATGTTCTTGTTGTGGTTGACGTTTCTGTTCTTGTTGTTGTTGCTATTATATATGTTTTTGTTGTTGTTGTTGTTGATGTTGTTGGTGGTGGTTGTGTTGTTGTTGTTGATGTTAATGCTGCTGTTGATATTGTAGCTGATGTGGATGTTGCTGTTGTTGAAGATGTTGATGTTGTTGTTGACGTAGTTGTTGACATTGTTGTTGTTGTCTTTTTGTTGATGTTGTTATTGTTCTTTTTGATGTTGTTACTGTTATTGTTCTTGATAATTTTGATGTTATTGTTGTTTTTGTTGATAGTGTTGTTGTTGTTTTTGTTGATGTTGTTGTTGTTAATAATGTTGTTAACGTTGATGTTCTTTTCGATGTCCTTGTTGTTGACGTTGATGTTATTGTTGTTGACGTTGTTGTTGATGTTAATGTTGTTGTTTATAATTGTAAAACAAAACCTTGTTGAGCTACGAAAATGTTCTTCAATTTATGGTTTTCTTTGATAACTACATGCAGATACAAGCAAGAATTTCATCCATAAAAATGGTCAAGAACTAACTAAAGTCCTAATTGTCGAATTTTAGTTTAAAGATCTGTCTGGGTAACTCCTGATATTAAAAGCAAAGTCGAAAGTCTCATTTAAGCTACATATGTTTTCTTGGCTGTATGAGACGTTATTTTTTATTTAAAACTGCTAACAGTGTTTTTATATTATTAGCAGTTCATATAGAAATAATTAATTAAAATTATCCAGTACTTTTATGGCCTGAAAAGGGTAAAAAATGTATGTAACGCATCTAAAATTTGGAATACTGTTCAGAGTTGTATAACCTTGAAATCTCAGTAGATATAGAGATACTAAATGTCCCGGCAGTATCCAACATAGACGACTATCCACTTCTCCGCTCGGAAGTAGCATCAGTAATGAAAGCCCTGAAAAAAGGAAAATCGGTTGGATTTGACAACATTCCTGGTGAACTTCTACAGGCATTAAGGAGAAACCATGATAATCGCACTTTTTATAATTTGCAACAATATCTGGTAGTCAGGAGAATGGCCCTAATCCCAGGACCCAATCAATCATCATTACCCTTCCTATAAAAAGGCAATTTTACAACTCTTTCAAAACTACCGCATCATCAGTCTCATAAGCCATCCCAGCAAAGTACTGCTAATCGACTAAACGTATATTAGAAGAACAAGCGGATTTTAGACAAGGTCGCAGCACAACAGAACAAATCATAAACCTCAGAATAGGCTGTTAAAAATGCCTCCAACACCAAGAGAATCTTTCTCATGTCTTTATTGATTTTAAGAAAGCTTTCGATCGAGTATGGCATGGGGCCCTCTGAGCGATAATGAAAAAGTACAACATAAATAAAAACATAATTAAAGTTATCCACATTTTTTACAAGAATGCCACTAGTGCGGTGTACTTCGACAATAATATTGAGGACCACAGTTGAAGTATAACAAGGCTGCCTACTTTCACCAACACCTTTCAATATCTTCCTTGAAAGAATAATGAAAGATGCTCTCGAGGGCTATGAAGATACTGTAAGCATTGGAGGGAGAAGAATTACTAACTTGCGCTTCGCAGATGACATTGATGGCCTAGCAGGGACAGAAGAACTAGCTGACTTGATGATGCACATTGACAAGACTTCCGCAGCATTTGGTAAGCAAACCCAAAATATGACCAATAGCCAAAAGGGCTTTAAAAGGGGCATCAGTATTGGAGGTGAAAAGCTTCAAATACCTTGGAGCTATTGTCTCAGATGAGGAAATGAAACCTAAGCTACTGGCTCGAATTGCACAGTCCACAGCAGCCCTTTCAAAACTTAAAATAATATGGAAAGACAAAGGCTTAGCCCTCGGCACCAAAATCAGACTGATGAATCAGTCAGTGATACTTCATGAAAGTGAAAATGAGGTTCTATAAGAAAATTGTATCTATATTTGTGTGGTTTGAAAAGGTCAGGGTCACCACGTATTACTACTCTCTAGTATTGTTGAGCATTTTTGTGGCACTTACAGTGGGTTTAAGTCCATTTTGATATTGCGAATTTCGCAAGCAAAAAAAAATATCAAGAAAATCTTGACGCATTTTTATTATGACAGCTATTAGAGGTTCACACAACAGTAGAAGATATCTTTAATATTATGACAAAATTATGCAAGAGAATCAAAATTGATTGGGATGTGTTGTAAATAGGACAAATGATTCAAAAATTGTGGTCTTCAGGACTCGTTGCATGAATTGAAAATTTTGCCCTTAATATCATATCAACACATTCATGCATACACAGAGAGGCTTCACAACATGTAAGATGCCGACTGATCTATAGAAAGTTATGGATAAAAGCGTGAACCTAATTAACTACCTACATTAAAACACGTTCTTTGAATGCACGACTTTTTGCGCAAGATGAAGAAATGGGAAGTTGTCCTATCCAGCTGCTTTTTCATAACGATTTTCGTTGGCTATCTCGAGGATACTCTAAAATGCATAACACAGTTATGGACAGTTGAGCTTCAAAAACTATTTCCCTGATTTAAACAGACAACATCGACAGTAGCGTCACTAGGGTTGGTATCACCCGGTGCGGAAAGCTCAGGGTGTCACACCTCCTACCCTCCAAAAAAAATTCCCTCCCCCCCCCAAAAAAAAAAAAAAAAACAATAACTATTGGTAATAATAATAATAATAATAATAATTTTTATTATCTGTTAAGAAATTTGTTTTATAATTGTGCTTTAAAATGGGTAGTTGTTAAGGGTTTTTTGACGAACCTTTATACTAAGGTAATTAATTGATTATTAAACTTACAAATGATTTTCGGTTCTATTTTTGTTTTATTTATGACATTTTATTTATAATTATTGCACATATTAAAACTGTAAAATAAGTGACATTATAAAAATTAAATGGAACTCGTTTACTTAAAAGTTATTAAAGACTTCCTCATGGAAATCCTTTAACATAGTTAATACATAGATTAAAAATGTAAAATTATTGAAATTAGAAACATTTAATTTTAGTTTTCTTAAAGTTATGCAAGGCGTTAGAAAGTGTCAGACTCTAGAATTGCGTTGGGGAAAGAGACATCAAAATGTCCTCTTAAAAAGAAAGTTTTTTAATCA
This sequence comes from Biomphalaria glabrata, assembly GCF_947242115.1. Taxonomy (NCBI): domain Eukaryota; kingdom Metazoa; phylum Mollusca; class Gastropoda; family Planorbidae; genus Biomphalaria; species Biomphalaria glabrata. Next base: position 10,760,042 of record NC_074718.1, read on the forward strand.
AGTTCGTTACTTCACGAAAAAAAAATAATAAAAAGCTATACTAAAACGTTGAAACGAAGTCACTTGAGTTTCGTATTTGTCGTTTTTATTTGATTAACAGACTTCTCAAATATGGAGTCACTACAATGCAGATACAACCGATTTTTGTCCTGAAAAAAAGCATCCCCCCTTTCCCTTTTTTGTAATCACATAACGTTGTCATACAACTGTGCAGAAAATACTAATATGTACTATAGATCTAGATACTATTAGATAGCTAGTTTAGTTAGTTGGGTTGCGCACTTTATTAGACTGACGGTGAACATATATTTTATAGTGACGACATAGACTTTGGTTTAGAGATTAGAATAGACTTTTATTTAATCAGTTACTGCTAGACTCCTGAGGGGATAACATCGTTATTAGTGACAGACTAGACTGTGGCCCATTCTGTAATAAATGTTTGTTTGAAGTTCACCTTGAGTCAACTTGGTCATTGAGTCTGTGTTCCTGTTAGTACCTTATCTATATTTGTGACGGTGTGCATGCTTTCAAGAACTCGCGATTGAAATACATCAAACAAGGTACGCACACACTTAGTCTAATTAAGCATCTTCTAGAAATACTTCAGCTACATTCGATATAAACATGCATCCATTATAATACTAAATTGGAAAAATGTGTTTTGATATCTAGCTATAGTCACTTACTTTATTTTCAAATATTTATCTGCAAAAGTACATTTTACAAAATTTATTTTTTTTTCACTTGGGTGTCACCCCTTGGTGTGTGTCACACTTTGTGTCACCCCTTGGTGTGTGTCACACTTTGTGTCACCCCTTGGTGTGTGTCACACTTTGTGTCACCCTTTGTAGTTTGACAATATTAGAAATGACTGTCTTTAAATTAGCTGAAGTAAGACGAATGTGTTTTCTTGGCTACGTCCTGACTATTCTTTGCTAACTCATTAAATTTGTGACGCAATCATTCCAGTTGAACCATGTATGTTGATCGAAGAACTAAAAATAATTCCAGTTGAACCATGTGTGTTAATCGAAAAACTAAAAAAAATTCCATTTTCAACCACAGTTTTGGATTTTTACAGGAACATTTAAGTGCAGCCCTATCCTTGTTGTGTCTCCTAGGTTAACATTCTTTTTACTGAAAACTGAAGATGTTTAAAAATTGTCAATTAATTTTTTTTTAATGTATTACATCCTAGAATCAAATAGTCATTTCTTCATAGACCATTGTTAGGTGAATTGTATAGACACTGAAATCCTTAGGCAGTAATTCATTTGTCAACAAACAAGTTATGTGAGATTGTAAAACAATTTTAAAATAGATTTAATATCTCAATAAAAGAGAAAATGATTTAATCAATGAAAGTTAATTTCTTTCCTTGCAGTCTGAGGTTGGTTTCATTCATTTGCATTCGAAGCCTACCATGTAAAACAAATCTTTTTTTTTAGCCTGCTTTAAGTCATTGCAAACCGATGAATCCTCCTGTTTCTCAACACAAAGATTCCCAAGTTGTATTAAAGAGCTTAACAAAACAAGGCAAAGAACTCCTTTTTGAATCCAGAGAACATCAGTTCACAATAAGAGTTTAACATGTAGATCATTATTTGTTTTAAGACGAACTTATTTTCGGCATGGGTTTGTATTTTATTTACAACTAGCCAGATGTTACCCGCGGGTCTTAGTTTGTGTAACACCTAGAAATAGAAAGATATGTAACATATCGGTCTTTTCTTGTTTGTTTGTTTGTTTGTCTAATCAAAGAATATGTTATGGCTACTATACATACGTCACAGTTCCAGTTAGCACCCAAGGAACATTTGTGCAAAGTTTCATCAAGATTGGTCAAATGATTTTGATTTCTATTCGGAACATATGTACTCCTTACATTCTACTTCATAGTATAGATTTTTATATAAAGATTCAAATAGGAATGAAATTGTGGGCTAACTTTAGAACAAGATTATGTCTGTGTCAGAACTCACTAGGTGAATAGTGGATAGATCTGGAGTTTCTGTATTCTAAATTACTTCTGAAAACCTATGTAGCGTCCAACCACTGATATTTCGTCAATAACCAAAAAAAAAAAAAAAAAAGGTTTTTTGTGACACAAATAAGTTCACGAAATCACCTTCCGAAGGGGGGGGGGTGCACTAGCGCCCCCATATATATATATATATATATATATATATATATATATATATATATACAGAGAGAGAGAGAGAAAGAGAGAGAGAGATACACATTTTATATTTCTTTCCTCTTCCGCAGCATTTGAAACAATTCAAATCATAGCATTCAAAGTAGATTTAACTGGATCGGTAGTTAACAGTGATGGTGTCATAGCTGTCTTCAGTGGAGCTGTTTACGATATTTTCGACATTCCTGGGGCTACTCCTAATTTTCGAGGAGTAAGTAGACAAGATGTTTCTTTACCTTTTTGTTTCTTCTGTATTTGGAATACCCAGCATTGGAAATAGCCCGTCCATTTCTAGCTGTGCGATAAGTAAAAGTCAAATTAGAAAGGTTCCTAAGCCTATTGGCATTCGGCCCAAAGTTTAATGATGGCATGAGTATGGAAATTATAGTAGATTGAATTGAGACGTCAAAAAAAGTTGATATGGCCTTTTTCTTTTGTGGTGGAGGAAGGCGGAAGATGGGATAGAAGATAGAAGTAATACTAGAATTGACGAGAAAAAAAGTATGAATGTGTGTGTGGTGGCGTTAGAAAAACGGGTCATTCGTTTTGAAGTCAAGGATCTAAAAAAGCGGTGGTACTGGGAGGGTCAGAGAAAGGGAAGAGAGAGAATGAAAGACAGAGAGAGAGGAGAGAGAGAATTAAAGACAGAGAGAGAGGAGAGAGAGAATGAAAGACAGAGAGAGAGGAGAGAGAGAATGAAAGACAGAGAGAGAGGAGAGAGAGAATGAAAGACAGAGAGAGAGGAGAGAGAGAATGAAAGACAGAGAGAGAGGAGAGAGAGAATGAAAGAAAGAGAGAGAGGAGAGAGAGAATGAAAGACAGAGAGAGAGGAGAGAGAGAATAAAAGACAGAGAGAGAGAGAGGAGAGAGAATAAAAGACAGAGAGAGAGGAGAGAGAGAGAATAAAAGACATAAAGAGAGGAGAGAGCATGAAAGACATAGAGAGAGGGGAGAGAGAGAATGAAAGACATAGAGAGGGGAGAGAGAATAAAAGACAGAGAGAGAGGGGAGAGAGAATAAAAGACAGAGAGAGAGAGGAGAGAGAGTGAAAGACATAGAGAGGGGAGAGAGAGAATAAAAGACATAGAGAGGGGAGAGAGAGTGAAAGACATAGAGAGAGGGGAGAGAGAGAATAAAAGACATAGAGAGGGGAGAGAGAGAATAAAAGACAGAGAGAGAGGAGAGAGAGTGAAAGACAGAGAGAGGGGAGAGAGAGAATAAAAGACATAGAGAGGGGAGAGAGAGTGAAAGACACAGAGAGGGGAGAGAGAGTGAAAGACATAGAGAGAGAGGAGAGAGAATAAAAGACATAGAGAGAGAGAGGAGAGAGAGAATTAAAGACAGAGAGAGAAGAGAGAGAGAATGAAAGACAGAGAGAGAGGAGAGAGAGAATGAAAGACAGAGAGAGAGGAGAGAGAGAATGAAAGACAGAGACAGAGGGGAGAGAGAATGAAAGACAGAGAGAGAGGAGAGAGAGAATGAAAGAAAGAGAGAGAGGAGAGAGAGAATGAAAGACAGAGAGAGAGGAGAGAGAGAATAAAAGACAGAGAGAGAGAGAGGAGAGAGAATAAAAGACAGAGAGAGAGGAGAGAGAGAGAATAAAAGACATAAAGAGAGGAGAGAGCATGAAAGACAAAGAGAGAGGGGAGAGAGAGAATGAAAGACATAGAGAGGGGAGAGAGAGAATAAAAGACATAGAGAGGGGAGAGAGAATGAAGAACAGAGAGAGGAAAGAGAATAAAAGACAGAGAGAGAGGGGAGAGAGAATAAAAGACAGAGAGAGAGGAGAGAGAGTGAAAGACATAGAGAGGGGAGAGAGAGAATAAAAGACATAGAGAGGGGAGAGAGAGTGAAAGACATAGAGAGAGGGGAGAGAGAGAATAAAAGACATAGAGAGGGGAGAGAGAGAATAAAAGACAGAGAGAGAGGAGAGAGAGTGAAAGACATAGAGAGAGGGGAGAGAGAGAATAAAAGACATAGAGAGGGGAGAGAGAGTGAAAGACATAGAGAGGGGAGAGAGAGTGAAAGACATAGAGAGAGAGGAGAGAGAATAAAAGACATAGAGAGAGAGGAGAGAGAGTGAAAGACATAGAGAGAGGAGAGAGAATAAAAGACATTGAGAAAGAGGAGAGAGAATAAAAGACATAGAGAGAGAGGAGAGAGAATAAAAGACATAGAGAGGGGAGAGAGAGTGAAAGACATAGAGAGAGGGGAGAGAGAGAGTGAAAGACATAGAGAGGGGAGAGAGAGTGAAAGACATAGAGAGGAGAGAGAGAGAATGAAAGACATAGAGAGAGGAGAGAGAGAATAAAAGACATAGAGAGGGGAGAGAGAGTGAAAGACAGAGAGAGGGAAGAGAGAGAATAAAAGACAGAGAGAGAGGAGAGAGAGAATAAAAGACATATAGAGGGGAGAGAGAGTGAAAGACATAGAGAGGGGAGAGAGAGAATAAAAGACATAGAGAGGGGAGAGAGAGTGAAAGACATAGAGAGAGGGTAGAGAGAGAATAAAAGACATAGAGAGGGGAGAGAGAGAATAAAAGACATAGAGAGAGGGTAGAGAGAGAATAAAAGACATAGAGAGGGGAGAGAGAGAATAAAAGACATAGAGAGAGGGGAGAGAGAGTGAAAGACATAGAGAGGGGAGAGAGAGAATAAAAGACATAGAGAGAGGGGAGAGAGAGAATAAAAGACATAGATGGAGGGGAGAGAGAGAATGAAAGACAGAGAGAGGGGAGAGAGAGAATAAAAGACATAGAGAGGGGAGAGAGAGTGAAAGACATAGAGAGAGGGGAGAGAGAGAATAAAAGACATAGAGAGGGGAGAGAGAGAATGAAAGACATAGAGAGGGGAGAGAGAGTGAAAGACATAGAGAGGGGAGAGAGAGAATGAAAGACAGAGAGAGGGGAGAGAGAGAATAAAAGACATAGATAGGGGAGAGAGAATGAAAGACAGAGAGAGGGGAGAGAGAGAGTAAAAGACATAGAGAGAGGGGAGAGAGAGTGAAAGACATAGAGAAGGGAGAGAGAGTGAAAGACATAGAGAGGGGAGAGAGAGTGAAAGACATAGAGAGAGGGGAGAGAGAGAGTGAAAGACATAGAGAGGGGAGAGAGAGTGAAAGACATAGAGAGGAGAGAGAGAATGAAAGACATATAGAGGGGAGAGAGTATAAAAGACAGAGAGAGAGGAGAGAGAGAGAATAAAAGACATAAAGAGAGGAGAGAGCATAAAAGACAGAGAGAGGGGGGAGAGAGAGAATGAAAGACAGAGAGAGGGGAGAGAGAGTGAAAGACATAGAGAGGGGAGAGAGAGAATGAAAGACAGAGAGAGAGGGAAGAGAGAGAATAAAATACATAGAGAGAGGGGAGAGAGAGTGAAAGACATAGAGAGGGGAGAGAGAGAATGAAAGACATAGAGAGAGGGGAGAGAGAGAGTGAAAGACATAGAGAGAGGGGAGAGAGAGAGTGAAAGACATAGAGAGAGGGGAGAGAGAGAGTGAAAGACATAGAGAGGGGAGAGAGAGAATAAAAGACATAGAGAGGGGAGAGAGAATGAAAGACAGAGAGAGGAGAGAGATTGAATGAAAGACATAGAGAGAGGGGAGAGAAGGAATAAAAGACATAGAGAGGGGAGAGAGAGAATAAAAGACAGAGAGAGAGGAGAGAGAGTGAAAGACATAGAGAGAGGGGAGAGAGAGAATAAAAGACATAGATAGGGGAGAGAGAGTGAAAGACATAGAGAGGGGAGAGAGAGTGAAAGACATAGAGAGAGAGGAGAGAGAATAAAAGACATAGAGAGAGAGGAGAGAGAGTGAAAGACATAGCGAGAGAGGAGAGAGAATAAAAGACATAGAGAGAGAGGAGAGAGAATAAAAGACATAGAGAGAGAGGAGAGAGAATAAAAGACATAGAGAGAGAGGAGAGAGAGTGAAAGACATAGAGAGAGAGGAGAGAGAATAAAAGACATAGAGAGGGGAGAGAGAGTGAAAGACATAGAGAAAGGGGAGAGAGAGAGTGAAAGACATAGAGAGGGGAGAGAGAGTGAAAGACATAGAGAGGGGAGAGAGAGAATAAGAGACATAGAGAGAGGAGAGAGAGAATAAAAGACATAGAGAGGGGAGAGAGAGTGAAAGACATAGAGAGGGGAGAGAGAGAATAAAAGACAGAGAGAGAGGAGAGAGAAAATAAAAGACATAGAGAGGGGAGAGAGAGTGAAAGACATAGAGAGGGGAGAGAGAGAATAAAAGACATAGAGAGGGGAGAGAGAGTGAAAGACATAGAGAGAGGGGAGTGAGAGAGTGAAAGACATAGAGAGGGGAGAGAGAGTGAAAGACATAGAGAGAGGGCAGAGAGAGAGTGAAAGACATAGAGAGGGGAGAGAGAGTGAAAGACATAGAGAGAGGGGAGAGAGAGAATAAAAGACATAGAGAGGGGAGAGAGAGTGAAAGACATAGAGAGAGGGGAGAAAGAGAATAAAAGACATAGAGAGGGGAGAGAGAGTGAAAGACATAGAGAGAGGGGAGAGAGAGAATAAAAGACATAGAGAGGGGAGAGAGAGTGAAAGACATAGAGAGAGGGGAGAGAGAGAATAAAAGACATAGAGAGGGGAGAGAGAGAATAAAAGACATAGAGAGAGGGGAGAGAGAGTGAAAGACATAGAGAGGGGAGAGAGAGAATAAAAGACATAGAGAGAGGGGAGAGAGAGAATAAAAGACATAGAGAGAGGGGAGAGAGAGAATGAAAGACAGAGAGAGGGGAGAGAGAGAATAAAAGACATAGAGAGGGGAGAGAGAGTGAAAGACATAGAGAGAGGGGAGAGAGAATGAAAGACAGAGAGAGGGGAGAGAGAGAATAAAAGACATAGAGAGGGGAGAGAGAATGAAAGACAGAGAGAGGGGAGAGAGAGAGTGAAAGACATAGGGAGAGGGGAGAGAGAGTGAAAGACATAGAGAGGGGAGAGAGAGTGAAAGACATAGAGAGGGGAGAGAGAGTGAAAGACATAGAGAGAGGGGAGAGAGAGATTGAAAGACATAGAGAGGGGAGAGAGAGAGTGAAAGACATAGAGAGGAGAGAGAGAATGAAAGACATAGAGAGGGGAGAGAGAGAATAAAAGACAGAGAGAGAGGAGAGAGAGAATAAAAGACATAAAGAGAGGAGAGAGCATAAAAGACAGAGAGAGAGGGGAGAGAGAGAATGAAAGACAGAGAGAGGGGAGAGAGAGTGAAAGACATAGAGAGGGGAGAGAGAGAATGAAAGACAGAGAGAGAGGGGAGAGAGAGAATAAAAGACATAGAGAGAGGGGAGAGAGAGTGAAAGACATAGAGAGGGGAGAGAGAGAATGAAAGACATAGAGAGAGGGGAGAGAGAGAGTGAAAGACATAGAGAGAGGGGAGAGAGAGAGTGAAAGACATAGAGAGAGGGGAGAGAGAGAGTGAAAGACATAGAGAGGGGAGAGAGAGAATAAAAGACATAGAGAGGGGAGAGAGAATGAAAGACAGAGAGAGGAGAGAGAGAGAATGAAAGACATAGAGAGAGGGGAGAGAGAGAATGAAAGACATAGAGAGATGGGAGAGAGAGAGTGAAAGACATAGAGAGGGGAGAGAGAGAATAAAAGACATAGAGAGGGGAGAGAGAATGAAGAACAGAGAGAGGATAGAGAGAGAATGAAAGACATAGAGAGAGGGGAGAGAGAGAGTGAAAGACATAGAGAGGGGAGAGAGAGAATAAAAGACATAGAGAGGGGAGAGAGAATGAAAGACAGAGAGAGGAGAGAGAGAGAATGAAAGACATATAGAGGGGAGAGAGAATGAAAGACAGAGAGAGGAGAGAGAGAATGAAAGAAAGAGAGAGGAGAGAGAGAGAATGAAAGACATAGAGAGGGGAGAGAGAATGAAAGACAGAGAGAGAAGAGAGAGAGAAATTAAAAACAGAGAGAGAGGAGAGAGAGAATGAAAGACAGAGAGAGGGGAGAGAGAGAATGAAAGACAGAGAGAGGGGAGAGAGAATGAAAGACAGAGAGAGGGGAGAGAGAGTGAAAGACATAGAGAGGGGAGAGAGAGAATGAAAGACAGAGAGAGGGGAGAGAGAATGAAAGACAGAGAGAGGAGAGAGAGAGAATGAAAGACATAGAGAGGGGAGAGAGAATGAAAGACAGAGAGAGGAGAGAGAGAGAATGAAAGACATAGAGAGAGGGGAGAGAGAGAGTGAAAGACATAGAGAGAGGGGAGAGAGAGAGTGAAAGACATAGAGAGGGGAGAGAGAGAATAAAAGACATAGAGAGGGGAGAGAGAATGAAAGACAGAGAGAGGAGAGAGAGAGAATGAAAGACATAGAGAGGGGAGAGAGAATGAAAGACAGAGAGAGGAGAGAGAGAGAATGAAAGACAGAGAGAGAGGAGAGAGAGAATGAAAGACAGAGAGAGGAGAGAGAGAGAATGAAAGACAGAGAGAGAGGAGAGAGAGAATGAAAGACAGAGAGAGGAGAGAGAGAATGAAAGACATAGAGAGGGGAGAGAGAGAATGAAAGACAGAGAGAGGGGAGAGAGAGAATAAAAGACATAGAGAGGGGAGAGAGAATGAAAGACAGAGAGAGGAGAGAGAGAGAATGAAAGACAGAGAGAGAGGAGAGAGAGAATAAAAGACATTGAGAGGGGAGAGAGAATGAAAGACAGAGAGAGGGGAGAGAGAGAATGAAAGACAGAGAGAGGGGAGAGAGAGAATAAAAGACATAGAGAGAGGAGAGAGAGAATGAAAGACAGAGAGAGGAGAGAGAGAGCATGAAAGACAGAGAGAGGGGAGAGAGAGCATGAAAGACAGAGAGAGGGGAGAGAGAGCATGAAAGACAGAGAGAGGGGAGAGAGAGCATGAAAGACAGAGAGAGGAGAGAGAGAGCATGAAAGACAGAGAGAGGGGAGAGAGAGCATGAAAGACAGAGAGAGGGGAGAGAGAGCATGAAAGACAGAGAGAGGGGAGAGAGAGAATGAAAGACAGAGAGAGGGGAGAGAGAGAATGAAAGACAGAGAGAGGGGAGAGAGAGCATGAAAGACAGAGAGAGGGGAGAGAGAGAATGAAAGACAGAGAAAGGGGGGAAAGAGAGAATAAAAGACAGAGAGAGGGGAGAGAGAGAATGAAAGACAGAGAAAGGGGGGAAAGAGAGAATGAAAGACAGAGAGAGGGGAGAGAAGCATGAAAGAGAGAGGAGAGACAGAATGAAAGACAGAGAGAGAGGGGGCTTTTAAGATTCAATTTAAAATTATGTTGTTGGATATAAAATGCAGGCCGTTTAATTATGAGTGCAAAAGAAATTAGTGATTTCCGGTGAAAATAAACAATATATAGTCTGGTGTGTAATGCTAATTATATTATCTCAGTCTAGTTATTATACTAGTTGAAAAAGTCATTTTTATCGATTGTTTCATTGAAAGTATCAAACTCAAGAAAATATAATATACACTGTTTCTTCGGTGGGCTTAAATAAGGACACAAAGGGGCTCTCCGAACTCTCATATGACACGTAGTTTGAGAGGTAACACATTGCAAGTTAAGATATCTCCCTTGTTTTATTGTATGTCATCTATTTGTCTGTTTACAAAATCTTTAGTGACATCTCTAATTAAATATTTATCGAATGTAATCAAATAGCTTTTTAAATGTACACGAATAATTTGAGTGGTTTGAAGGAGTTTTTTAATTGAATACATGTGCTCTGTTACGTGCGCATCTTAGTGTAAATGTGAAATGGTGCGATTGCGTGTTGAAAGGGGAAGAGAACCAAAAATTGCGGAATATGAACAAGAAAGGGTTTTCAGTGTTAATAAAGATTAAAGTATTTATAAACTGTGATTTGTCGTTTTCATGTCTAAAGAGTCTCATCAAATAGAAAGGAATGTAACAAGTGGCGCCAACTTAAAGGTAAAACCTACGGAGTCCTTTATACACAGTGAATCTCCTGTCAACAGACAGTAGAGATATCGTATTATATAGTCGAGATCTAGCGACAGGATACTATTCAATTTGTTTAGTAGTAATAGAAAATGGCGGCGAAGGCTGAGGTAGCAGCGTTAAAAGAAGAAGGAAGGTTATTGGAGCTTGAAGGGGCAGAACTAAGAAAATGCGTACAAGAAAGTTTGATGGAGAGGCAGTGGCGTAGCTACCAATGTGCGGGTGGTGCGGGCCGCACAGGGCACCAAGAGGAGAGGGGCACCAAAATTCCCCTAGTGTGTATTAATTTCCTATTTCCCTCAGCTTTTCAGTAAAAACGACTAATTGTATGGACACGAACAAACATAAACTACTGTATTTTAAACATGAACTAACGATTTATAAACTAGTCATGTCGCTATTTTGTTTCATCTCCTTGACTATTTCTTCCATACAATATAAAGCTATAGAACAGTTTGAATCTAATTTACTACATTTATTTCGGACACACTGTACATGTTGTTACTACACTGATCAATGCTCTGTAATATAAAGAAGAAGAAGAAGATAGGCCAACCTTTTTTTTACTTCATCGTTTAGTCCATTGGTTTAATCTAGATATTGAGTTTACAAATATATTTCTAAATTCTAGCTCTAAACAATTGTCTTAGTTTATTCATTTCTTTATGATTCTTTATAGTTTAATTTTGGAAATAATTCTATTGAAATGTCAATATTTTTAAATAAGCTAACCTTTGTTTTGTACGAGTTTTTTTTTAACTAACTAATTAATTGTAATACTGTAACGTAAAGAGAATGATGAACAGTGCTCAAGACTGACTAGTCTGGCTGGCGCCTCAAAACCCTTTTAAGCTCAGACGGAGAAATCGGCATCTCTGGTTCTGTCCGGTCTGGGTAGACTATACGGGCCCCATACCCAGATATATCGGGGTCCCTCATTACCGACCCATCGGTATAACAAAAAATGGCATCTGATGGGTAGGACTTTAGTGTAGCTGATGCCAAGTTTTGGAGTATGGCAGGTGTTAATCGCCTCTTGGTGGCTCCATCTTGCCCTATAAGGGACATGCTTATTTGTGGGGCCGGCATCTTCCTCCACGGAGGGCAAGTACTAATTCTTCTAATTGGGATTCTATCAGTGGAGAGTCCAGCTGATTTTGACAAATTGGCCGCAATGTGGATGAACGATCTCATTTTTATGCGGTTCCTCTCTCTCCACTGTCGCACTAATATTGAGGTGGGTAGCCTAGAGTCGCCCCTTTTATAGCGCTCATATGCTGTAAGTACCACCCTCTCCCTCCTTAAATGTAAAGGGGCCACGTTTGTTAAGATTTCAGCAGCGTTTGTTGGGCTTGTCCGAAAGGTGCCAAAAATGAACCTTAATGCCTGTGATTGTACTCGGTCGAGTGATTCGAGGGCAGTTTTACTAGCTTAAACTTGAACTGTATAGCTGTACTCAAGTTCTGATCTGACTGCCCCTAGTACAATGTGCGTAGCATGTAAGCTTTGGCACCCCACTTTGTGCTGGCCAGCTTTCTTAGTAACGATAACTTCTCCGAGGCTTTTCTTTCAACGTCCTGGACGTGCTGGAGCATTGACAGTTTTCTATCCAGGGTCACCCCTAGATATTTTGGCGTGTTTTCACGTTGGAGTCGCAGCCCACCGAGTTGAAGCTCGAATGGAGTCTTAAGAATGTCGATCCTTAGGCTGAACATGGACCAGGTCGTTTTGGCAACGTTTATCTGAATCTGTCATTTGTCGCAATACGAGGAGATGGTTTGGAGGTCTGCTTGTAATGCCGCCTGTATTTGGTCGACTTTCTTGCCGGTTGACCAGAGGACAATGTCATCCGCATAAAGCAGTTTCTTTGACCGCAGTGAGGTGCGTTTCTTTAATTTCTTAAGTCTAAAGAAGCATCGAGACAATTTCAAGTCACATCATTGCCAGAGTCCACCGACTATAGGCGAGCTGTTATTGGGTATGAATTAACTGAACAATTAAAAGCAACAAAGCAAGATGAGACGGTTATCATTGAATCCAGAAAAAAAATGATGAGGCGACATCCTGAAAAGAAGAAAATACTTCAATACCGCAAGTTCTAGAGACTAAAGGACTGCACACAAGCATGTCTTTAGTACACTCCTCAAAAATTCATACTGAAGAAGCTGAACCATCAGATAGTGTAAACAATACAGAAAGCAGGATAATAAACTCTAGACTGAACGACATTGGAGATTGGCCTGATGTCACAGATAATATTCGCATACACCTTGTCACTCAAGGTTCTGAAACAGTTCAGCGTATGGACAGTCAATTCAGAGAGGTGTATAGACATCAAGAATCAGCAAAAGGAAAGGCTAGAAAGCTTGCAAAGGCTTGGTTTTTCCGGCAAATGTCAAACGGCGAGAAAGTTCTTAGAAAGTGGATGTGTTATTCGCCAAAAAAAAAAAAAGAATCCTTATTTTGCTTCCCCTGCATACTCTTCTCAACAAGATCAAGTACCAAATCTTCATTTAAATCCAAAGATGGATTCAATGAGTGGTGGAGGTTATCCCCGAAAAACAGAAAAATATGAGATCAGCAGAGCTCACATTCAGTCATCGCTTTCTTGGAGGGAACTTGAAGTTTGCCTGAGAGTAGGGAACAATATTGACAACAAGGCCCAAGATTTGATTATACAAGAGACGAAAACCTGGAGAGTTAGTAAAATTACAATCAAAGTACGATCCACTCTTGAGGGAGTATGTGCTTCGAACTAAGCTTTGTTCTGACCGAATACATATATGTCTCCACAAATACAAAATGAATTTATTACAATATTAGGGGATCACGCTAAAAAACAAATCATACAGCAAATAAAACAAGCCAAATATTTCTCTATTATTTTTGACAGTACACCTGACATTTTACGGTATGTTGTCATGGATAATGACGGGGTGCAGGTTCGTGAGTCTTTTATTGACTTCATCGACACAAAGGACAAGCATGCTGCTGGAATCGCTGAGATGATTCTAGAGAAACTGCGTTGGGATAGCTTAGACATAATGGACTGCAGGGGTCAAGGCTATGATAATGCTGCGGTCATGAAAGGTCATTAAGGTCATGAAAGAATTAACAATACTTGATTAATGAATACATATTATTTTGAACAAAAAAGTAAGGTTTTGCAACGTTATTAATTAGTTAGTTGTTGTTATTTATTTTTTATTATTTTTTTTTTGGGGGGGGGGCATCAAGATGAGGTACCGCACCAGGCATCATATACTCTAGCTACGCCACTGTGGAGAGGGAAAGATTAGCGATGGAAAGAGAAAAAAAAAGGAGAGATTAGACAAGAAGGACAAAAGAAAATGAGAAAAGTTAGCTATGAAGGAAAAGGAAATGAAAAGCTAGCTATGAAGGAAAAGAAAACGAAAAGTTAGCTATGAAGGAAAAGAAAGAAAAACGAATTAGTTGCCATTGAAAGAAAAAGATTGGCGTTTGAAAAAGAGACGGCGGAGAAAAGGTTGAAAACAGACCAAGGAAAAGAGAGTGATAAAAGAAAGAGTGACACTACAGGGAATAAACTGGCAAAATATAAAGGTTTTGATATTCAACGAAGACAAAATGGACATTGACATTTTCCTGAAAATGTTCGAAATAGAAATGAGAGAACTGGAATACCCTGAAGACAAATGGACATTCTTATTGTCTAGATCATTTACAGCGCAGGTGCGTCAAAAATATGTATGAACCAGAGAACTATAGTGTTGTGAAAGAACAACTACTTCGAACTTTCGGGAAAACAGAGGCTTTCTATCGCCAACAGTTTGTCAATTGTGAATTAGAACCAGAGGATGACCCGCAGACATTCCTGGACAGAATGAGCAGCCATTTCGATAACTGGATAGAAACCGCTGAGGTAGAAAAAACCTTTGACAGTCTAAAGACATTTCTCATGCTGGACAAAGTGATTTACGAGTGCCAGGAGGTATTAAAAATATTTCTGTTGGAGAGGAAATCGAAATCCATAGAAGACATAGTAAGACTGATAAGGGCTTATAAAGTGGCACATCCCGAAAAGAAATTATTTAGAGGCAGTGATATAGAAGAAATAGTTGCCTTTAACAGAACATGTGAGACACAGAATAACTCTCACAGAACAAGGGAGACACAGGATAGACAGTATAGACGTGGTACATATTGTTATAAACCTGGTGGTGGCACAGATGGGTGTAGTGGTGTGAGTGTAGTCAGACGACGCAAATCGCCCCCGGCCAGCGCTAGACGAGCGGTCAACCGTGACGAGTTACGATGGTCAGCCGAGTCGTGTGTCAACAGGATGGTTCGGGAAGGATCGCCGTCGTGAACAGAGCTCAGGAGCGTCACGAGAGTTGTAGTCATCTGACCACCTAGAAACGTCGAGCGGCGTTCTGTCCGGTTCGAGAAGGCCAGTAGGGACCCTATATAACAGCGGAGGTGTCGCAGTCAAGACGGTTCAGAAAGGAGGTTCACGACAAGAGTTCAGAACACGGTCGACTACAGCACAGTTCAGCGGTGTGGTTCTGTACGGAGCATTACGACGGTTCAGTGCGGAGTACTATCAAGTACAGTTGAGACGAACGGCGTCTTGATCTTGGTCTGTGATCGAGTCCGACACAACGAGCCTAGTGTGTGAAGTCAGTCCTGAACTGTTGAACCCAGTGCAAGCCCGGAACGAGACGGAGAGGCCAGTGCAAGAGTTGATACGGCGGAACGGTGTTATCGGAGAGATATTTGTACAGTGTACGTGTTGCCAATTGTACAGTATTGGCTGTTATTTATCAACTATTAAAGTGTTACGTTACTTTGGAGCCCTGAGTTGTCAAGTTCTTTAAGTTGGTGGTGTATGGTGCAGTTTGCAGAGAGCCTGGATAGTGAGATTCGTAACAATATGAAAGACAATATAATAGCCGCAACGGAAGATATCGAGGAAACAGGCAGGAAAGAAAGGACTGGGAGAAAGGTGGAATAGAGCAAGGCTTATCATTATCATCTGATACTGGAACATTGGAGATTTTTCAGACATTCGTGGGAAACAAGGCAGCCAAGACCATCAGGTATACAGGGAGCACTATTTTTGGAGTGAATAAGAATTTAGTGGAAGACCATGAATATACAGGCGAATCTAGGAATTGTGTTATGTTTAATGGGAATATTGTACAATTACCGATAGCTAAAGTTAGTATAGACACACCGTATGTTAAGGGGACAGTAGAAGCTTGTGTTGTAGAGCAGGGTGAGAGATTTAATTATTGGGAACATTCATGGGGTGAAAATATGTTCAGAAAGGGAGATTGAGAATTGGAAGAAATATTATGGGATAAAGTCTACGCGAGTTAAAAAGAGGGATGTGAAAGAAGACATAAGATTCCATACATCAGATGACATGAGTAACAGAGAGCACGAGAAGAAAGAGTTAACAGATAAGGTAGAAAGCAATGCAATTGGAATGGGTCCAAATCAAAGTAAAGTAAGGCAATCAGTGGTACAGGGAAAGCGATATAAACCCACATACAGACGTAAAAATCCATACATCTTATGCTTTAATTGTGGGAGAAGGGGACACATTAGGAGACAGTGTCTACAGTTAAGCAGAGTTAAGGAATTAAGGTACAATGGTGGAGAGGTGTATACGAGAAAAGAGAGGAGAGGGATAGTGTCAGGGTAGAAAACAGTACAGATAGATTATTCTGTAGTGGGATCACAATGGGACATCATAGCAGGCTGGAAAACAGTACAGCTAGACCATTCTGTAGTGGGATCACAATGGGACATCATAGCAGGCTGGAAAACAGTACAGCTAGATTATTCTGTAGTGGGATCACAATGGGACATCATAGCAGGCTGGAAAACAGTACAGCTAGACCATTCTGTAGTGGGATCACAATGGGACATCATAGCAGGCTGGAAAACAGTACAGCTAGACCATTCTGTAGTGGGATCACAATGGGACATCATAGCAGGCTGGAAAACAGTACAGCTAGATCGTTCTGTAGTGGGATCACAATGGGACATCATAGCAGGCTGGAAAACAGTACAGCTAGATCGTTCTGTAGTGGGATCACAATGGGACATCATAGCAGGCTGGAAAACAGTACAGCTAGACCATTCTGTAGTGGGATCACAATGGGACATCATAGCAGGCTGGAAAACAGTACAGCTAGACCATTCGGTAGTGGGATCACAATGGGACATCAATGCAAAGGAGGGAAGCGGAAAGGATGGCATATCAATAATGTTAGAATTATATAGATATGTTTAAGAAAGGTGGGAATATTGGACACTAATTATTGTTCTATTCTACAATGAATAAATATATGTGTAATAAATTGGATATTGTTGTTACATATTCATGTAGGTTAAGGCTACTACTTATAGAAGTTTAGTAAAGGCTACATAAAAAATGTAAAAGAGTATAAGTAGTAGAAAGTAGATACGTAGTTGTTGCACAATGTATTTATTTTTTTGCGTGATTTTGTTTGATTAAAGTTATTATATTCAAATTACATTTGTAAGAAAATTATCGAAATGGTGTGGTAGAAATATATAAAAAGAAACGTCAAGACTAGAATCGTTATATAGGCCTGATGCTTCTAAGAGGTAAATAGCATTGGGTTAAATGTATGGTATTAGGAGTCTTGTGAGTCAGATTGTTGGGGGTACAATATGCATGGAGCAAGGTGGACTTTGTTTGTGAACTATTTGATTGCGGCTGGAATGAGGGTGTTTTGTACATGCATGAAATTATGAGTGGGGAGTTGTATGAATGAAATGTGATACAATTTTGTTTAGCAAATCATTGATAAATATATGTTAACAGAAGTTGTTTCAATTGCTCATAACAAAAGATATTAATGTGATGAATATAATTGTTACTCTATTATAAAATTGTATTGGTATTAACATGACATTGTGTATGATTTTGTTTGGTTATTACATTATGGTTCTGTAGGTTACAGAGTATTTAGAATTTTTAAAGCTTGGAATAGTCTGATAATGTATTCAGTAATTTGTATTTTGGACGTTCGGTGTACATCGAACTTATTAAACAGGGGGGGGGGGGTGTTACGTGCGCATCTTAGTGTAAATGTGAAATGGTGCGATTGCGTGTTGAAAGGGGAAGAGAACCAAAAATGGCGGAATATGAACAAGAAAGTGTTTTCAGTGTTAATAAAGATTAAAGTATTTATTAACTGTGATTTGTCGTTTTCATGTCTAAAGCGTCTCAAGAAATAGAAAGGAACGTAACATGCTCAAAGAAGAATTTAAACTATTTAAAAAAAAACAACAAATATTTTATAAACTTAAAAAAATGATAATTTCTTGAAAAACTATATCAAATAAAATAGTTTTAAAAAAATCAATTTGATGTTACAAGTGTGTCCGTTTTATTTTTATTTAAAATAATATCACTAAGCGAACAGTTTAATTCATAGTTAAACAGCAGAACCACGTATCATATATAGTCATAGTCTAGAATAATTATTCTTTTTTTTCCCCCTCTACAACTAGGATCATATGATTGAACAAATGCTTCCTGAATCGTTGCTGGGACACGAATACATCATTGCCCCACCTCACGTCTATTTTCTTAATGAGTTTAACAATAATGCAACAGTCGTTGTTGGCTTCTTCCATAGCAACACAGAACTTTTCTACGATTCATCTAGCTTAATTCAAACTGGAGAATCAACTTTTAAAACGACTGACTTCCGGCCCACCAAATTAACCTCCAGTCACAAAGTATCCGTAACATTACTGCTTCCGAATTATTCCGGCTATTCCGGTAAGTAGATATGCCATCTCTCCTGTCATCTAGTTCTCGTGGAAATGTTTAGAGCGGCCCCGTAAGAGGGGAAGACGCTATTAGTTTTGTATAATCTTGTTTTTCGGTTTGTCAAGTTTTGATTGGCAATATACTAGATAAAATAAGACAAGAATAATAGAAAAAAACTGCAAGAAAAATGTAATTTTAATATTATTTCAGGCTGGTTAAGTTTAGGCTTAGATAGATAGACAGACAGACAGACAGGCAGGCAGGCAGACAGGCAGACAGACATATTAGATAGTTAGCTAGATAGGTAGATAGATAGATAGGTAGATAGATAGATAGATAAATAGATAGATACTAGACGACTAGATTAGACTAGACTAGACTACATTAGATTAGATTAGATTAGATTACCCCATATTAGATACTATTAGGTTAGATGTGATTAGATTAGATCATATTAGATTGTATTAGATTAGGTTGAATAATACATTCTTTTCGTATCCTGATACTAAAATTCCGAAATTGATTGTAAAATTCTACAAAAAGAAAAAAAAATGTTTAACTGAAGTCATTGAATTTTTTATGTATATTTTGTTCTTTTTAAAAAAAAAAATTTTTTTCTGAGAATGTCACAATAAATACATCAATGTATCTTTCAAGGTGGTTTTTACAGTGAACCAGCCATGGTCGTTCTCCATCCCCGCAATGTCTGGGTACACACATACGACGCAATACTCACCGACGATGCAGTGACGACCAATACACTCAGGCTACAACTAATTACAGAGAGTAATTGTAGCGCATCTTTCATGGTATGTCTTCTAAACTTTTTTTAGTGGTCCCTGAATAGTCGCTATTATTCCGTGTGGTCCTTCTGTTCGTCCGTCCGTCCCGTTTAGATCTCGTAAACTAGAAAATACATTGAAAATCCAACAATATGTTATTATAGACCATTCAAAGTTTTGATGCAACGGCTACTTTTTTCTTTTTCGAAGGCAAAAAAAATAATTTTTTAAATCATCTATGCAAGCAGTTTTATTTCATAAATATACAACATTTTTACAAAGATTCAGTATTAATAGTAAGAAACATGGGAGACTATTTAGTAAGGCAGAGGGCTACATATTGAACACATTTATGCAAACGGTTTTAGATTTTTTGTCAAGAAAATATTTTAACGGTATTACATAAGTAATTTTTGTCATACCTAAATTAAAAAGAAATGGCTGGGTCTGTCAACCCATTCCATGCTTTGATAGCACTAGTGAAGTATGAGCATTTATACAAAATTGTCTTAGCATATGGAATGGGAAATGTGCTTTTGTATTTTGTCTGAGTATTTTTATTAGTTGTTTTTTTTTGTATTTGAAGGTTATGGTTCTGGAGGCGAAACCAAATTCAGTGACTCATCTGGGCGCATATCTAATCAGATGTTAGCATTGTGGAATGATGTCGTGGTCCACATGCCATAATTATTCGCCCTTCATCATTAGTGTTTATAAATAAATTATATATGTCAATGAATTTAAGTTATCAAGTCTTTGTATACAAGTGAGAATGATCATGACGACATCTACAAATAATGACCTATAATAGTTTTATGGCTTCTGTTCATTTCTTCAACCTTAACTCTTTCTCTCCTAATTAACGATAGCAGCGTTGATTTAAACTCATGAAATTAAATTAAATTAATGTTTGTTTTTATAAACTTGACTTTGTCTTATAAAAAAAAGAGCATGCATTCCACTTTAATTCGATACTTTAATTCTGGTAATAAATGAAAACGTTATTGAAGCGTAATCTTAAAAACAGTATTGAAATACTACCAAGCACTTTTGAAGAATTCCATTCAAACGTGAAAAAGCATTACGGAGAGAAAGAGTTAATTGAATGTTTAGCAAACTAAAATAATAATTAAAAAAAAAGGTATTTTGTTGACCTATAGGTTAATTATCATTTTTTCAATGCTTTTGTTTCCAGTTCAACGACATTGTGAGAACGCCGACCTCTGTTTTATCTAGAGATAACTATACAGCTTACGTGTTCTCCCTAAGCAGCAGTGGAGTGGTCTCTATAGTGAACAGCGAATGTGTGTTTACAGGATATGTGTACAGTTACGTCAATCAAACGTCTAATCCTGCATTTGCGTATGCATTAAATGCAGTAGTAAGTATCCTACATAGGCGTAGCCTATGAGTGTGTGTGCGTACATAATTAATCTTTATTACATTCTGACCCTTTCGGAAGACGTTTATTATGCCCTAGAATAGATTCTTTCTGGAATTAGAGGAAAACTTGTAGACTCCACGCCCTTGCTAGCAAGGGGGTCTGGGGGAGGTCGCAGCGCTCCCCCAGCGCTGGGCGAAGCCTCGCCGACGAGCACTATTTCTGGTATTGAAAGCCAACAAAATGCATATTCTGAGGTATCTAGAGTGCATTATCTTGCTATTAAAAAGTTTTATTTCAAAAACCTAATGTGCTATTCTTACTGACTTAGACCCTCTCGCGCCGCTTTGCGCATTTTCCGACAAGCTGTTTCCGCAACTCTTATTTTGCGTAATTCATTTTTTTCGGAGAACATGTCCCGCAAAACCTTATGCGACGCTCTGTCACAACCTTACTAAGGGTCGACTCACAGTTCGGCATATGATTTCTTTGATTCAGACCCGATCTCTATAACGGACTCCTAAAATCTGTCTTAGCCATCTTTGTTGAGCCACATTTAGTATTTTTCAATTTCGGCAGAAGACTATTCACACTTTATTAATGGAGCCCAAGCCACTGGTAGAAATTTGTAACCTTTCTTGACTACGCTTTTGGAATTACATGCCTGTATTTCGCTTTAGATTTTATATCGAAAAGGAAAGTTTTTTCGTCAAAATCATCTGTTGAAGGGTTTTAAACTAAAAAATCTCTGGAGTTTTTTTTTTAAATTCAAAACCCCATTTAGCTAGGATCATAGAATTTGGTGACTGTAGTTTGCTTTAAAATAATATTGAAGAGAGGTTTTCAACTCTAAACGCTCTGTAGGGGAATTTTAAATTTAAAACCATCTGGAGGGGTGTTAAACTGTAAAGAAAAAGCCATCTGGAGGAGGGGGATTTAAACTCAATTCCCCCACATAGCATTTTGAGTGCGTAATTTGCTTTTTTTTAAATATTAAAGAGGTAGTTTTCAGCTGGCAGGGGGTTTTAAACTCAAAACCCCTTTGGCTACGCTCATAGATTTTATAGTGTGTAATTTGCTTTTTTTTATATTGAATAGGTACTTTTTAGCTTCAAACCCCAACTGGAGGGGGGGGGGGGTTAAACTCAAAACCCCTTTGGCTACGCTCATAGAATTTTGAGTGTGTAATTTGCTTTTTTTATATTAGAGAGGGGGTTTATCGTAAATTTTGGAGGGGGTTTTAAAATCAAAATCTTCTTTAACTGTGCTGATGGAATTTGGGGATTGTTGTTTTCATTTTTTTGTTTTGTTTTATAGAAGAGGGGGATTTAACTGTAAACCTCTGTTAGGGGGTTTAAAACTCAAAATCCCCTGTAGGGGGTTTTAAACTCAAAGCCTCTGGTAGGGGGTTTTAATTCAAAACTCCCTGGTAGAGGGATTTGTATCTCAAAACCCCCTGATATAGGGTTTTTAACTCAAAACCCCATCGGCTGTGCTGTAATAAGTGATGATTTAGTATTAAAATCTCACCTAAGATAAACAAAATTAATAAAAAAATCAGTCACTTAATTCCGCTACAAGAGCCATCATTTTAGCCGCATTTACTGGGCTTGTTCTAAAGGTTCCATAGACAAAACTTAGGGCTTGGGACTGAATTTTATCAGGTTGTTCAAGAGCTGTCCTATTGCCAAAACTTTGCACAGGTAGACTGTAGTCTATCTGTGATCGGACTGCTCCTAAATACAGTGATCGGAGCATGTCTGCTTGGGCTCCCCACTTCGTAGATGCCAGTTTACGCACAATGCAAAGTTTCCCTGAGACCTTTCTTGCAACTTCCTTAATGTGCTCACACATTTTTAGTTTGCGATCTAAAGTTATACCAAGGTACTCGGGTAGGTTTTTTCGTGCTGATAACCACTCCGTTGAGGGACAGCTGGAAAGGTTGCCCGAGAATGTTAGTCCCGAATGTGAACAGAGAATAGACAGTCTTGGAGGCGTTTATTTCTAGCCTCCATTTTTCTGTGTATGAGCAGAGCGTATGGAGATCTTCTTTCAACACGCTTTGTATAAAGGTTACGCTCCTTCCAAATTTCTAAAGGACAATATCATCAGCATATATTAACTTTTGGCATTTTAGTTGAGCCGGTAGATCATTCATGAAGGCCGTGAAAAGGACGCATGACAGGGCGGAGCCATGGGGGAGGCCGTGCTTGAGCGTCATTTCCCCTGAGACTTCTCCGAATAACCTTGTTCTTATTGTACACTCTTGTAGGAAGTCTCTAATCCAGTAAAATATCCGTTCCCGCACCCCAACGGATCTTATCTTATGAAGCAAACCAGGCCGCCATACTTAATCATATGTCTGTTTTAATTCAATGAAGACTGAGTATGTGCTTTCGGTCCTTTGCAATCCATCTGCTACGCTCTGCACAAAGATGTTGACTTGGTCTATAGCGGACATTCCAGCCCTGAAACCAGCCTGTTCCGTACCTATAAGACAGGTACGCTCAAGGTACCATTTCAGACGCTCATTTACCATTTTTCAGCAATCTTTACACAGCGGTGGAAGCATCTTTGTACCTGGGATCCCCGGTTTGGAAGCCAAGAGCTTTAGCGCTCAACCACCTCACCTCCTTCTTAGTGCCGTTGCTTTTAAATATAAATTTAAAACTTCTTTTACCTACATTTATGATTCATTGTTTGCATTTCTACAGAGTCCACAAGTGAAACCAACGCTTACAACAACCTACTCACTAGAGCCGAGCAGCATGGGATCATCCTTGTCCACAGCGTATGATAGTGGTAGCACAATGACTGATGTAGCTAGCTCTACCACATTAACAAGTCTCGCGGCTAGTAGTAGTATAGCTTCTACTCATGATTTCACAGCTTTTACCAATACTGTCACAACGCCTACAGCCAACAGTGACTTTACAACGTATGTTGGGACCAATGTCATGACTAGCAGTATAGTTGTGACAACACTTGATGTCACTCCTACAGTATCAGATATCACTTTCAGTTCCACAACATCTACGGTGCCAACTACTGACTTCAGTCAAACGGTAACTCCAGCGACACCAATTGTCATCATTGATAAACTGCTGGCATCAAGTAATAAAACTCTGAAGTGCCCATGCAATTGTCTCAACAAATTAGTTGAATTGATTCAACAAAACTTGACTACGTTGAGTAAAGCGAGAAAGCTTGAGATAATGCAGACACTCTTATTAAAAAGATCGTCACTCTCCTCCTATCGCAGAGAAAAAACCTCGACAGAAAATTTTGTGAAATCTGAACAATACATTGGCTCAACGTTTGGAGTCGTCACTGTTTGTATTGTGATTGTTAGTATTGTTCTGTGTGATGTCATAACTTTATCCAAGTTGAGTGTCTACTTCATTAGGAGTAATCAGTCACGGCAACAGTAGATTATACTTGATGTATATTTTCAATAATGGCTATGAATTTCGCTTTAAAAAAATTTCTTTTTCTAAAATTTAACATTTTAAGTAAATATTTCTGCATTTCTCACGATTGTGTTAGAATGCCAATGTTTACGCTGAAATACTTTATTACCATAATCAGCTACATCATTTGTTGCTAAACAGATGTTAGTCGTTGAGACGTTACCCCAAACAGTTTTTGTGCAATTCTAATAAAGGATTACTTTCATAATGACGAGAAAAAATACCAACAGAAAATCTTACACATAGAACTTTAGAATAGAATCTGATTATGATGTTTTAGTTTTTATTTGTACTATTCACACAATAAGCTTATAGAGGAAGTTGTGATTTGTGCTACTAATAACATGATATGGATCATTAGGCTGCTGAAAGAATGAAAGTAAATCTGATAGAGATGAATACCTAAAGCTGATTTAATTCCAACTTTCCTCTATTTTTGTGTCAATTGTCTCTGTGTCAAACTACTAAAGGGAAGTTTCTCTCGCTGGTTTATTGTTGGATTCAAATTCAAACTGAATTTCTTAGTCATGCGTTTCTAAAGGAATAATTTACACCTATTGGGTTACTGGTGCTACATAAACACCAAGATGGATTATATTTTGTATGACTTTGATTGGCCCAGACAACAAACTTGAAGTTAGAGCTGAACAATGTTAATTGCATCATGTTTTTACACAGCAGGATTTCCAAAAGCATACATAATGTGTGAGCATCTTCCCCTATCCCATTCAGACCTTAATGGGGGAAGATGATGTAAAGCTGTTTTTTTGGCGAACGGTTAACAAGGATTTCTTTGTGCCAGCACAACGACAAAACGTCTTTGCTACCCTAACGAAACTCATGTAACCATTAGAGACTTAACATTTATCTAATTTCTCAGCCATATGAACTAATAGTTCAACTGAAGTAGCGCTTACATATGATGAAAAAAAAAACAACGTTCATAACTTATACTAAATATTCTTTTTAGCGGCCCCCGAAAGGGCAAAAGATGCTTTTTAGTTTTGTGTGGCCTGTCTGTCCGTCCGTCCGTCCCTCCCTTTTAGATCTCAGAAAGTAGAAGAGAAAATAAAAATCGGACATCATAATATTTTAGATCATTTAAATTTCTGATGCAAAGGCTAGTTTTTTCTTTTCTGAAAGCTAAAAATCTAATTTTTTAAATCAATTATGCAAGAATTTTTTTTATATAAAAATACACCATTTTCACAACTATTCACTATTAATATTAACAAACATTGGAGGCTTTTTAGTAAGGAAGATGACTATTTACCATTTTTTAACACATTTATGCAAATGATGTAGTTTATCATATTATCGCGTGAACTGCAGTGTTCAAACTATATTGTAGAACACAAAACTAAAGGATTTTTTTTACGAAATGTTTTTTTTCTTGAGGCTTTGAATAAGAGATTGACCTTTTACAAAACAATTAGATCAATCAGATTCATTATAAAACATCAGAAAGGCCAGGTTCACATCTAAATTGACATTCACTTTTACTATCCCTTGTTTTGCTGGACCTTTGGGGCACCACACAGGATCTGTCAACCTTCTTTCTCCTTTCTTCTCTGTCATTTGCCTTTGATAGAATTTCGATATGATATTCTTTCTGAAAATATTGAAACCTGCCTTTTTACCTGCTTGGGTGGACCACTTCTGATAAAATTCAATACCGATACTCTTCTGAAATTATTGAAACCTGCCTTTATTCCTGCCTGTGTGGACCACCTCGGGGGCCGATTTTGAGTTTGTGTAACCTAGTTTTTTTATTGATTCTGCTGTTTTTGAAATTATTATGTTTAAATTAGAGAGTTTGTTACATTGGTATATGTATTGCTATTACAATCACGTTTTCTCTATTCATAAAAATGTTCTAAACGGACATGCTTTTTCTTGCTTTCTGTCCTAATTATGTAAATAAGTTTGTTTACTGAACTAAATGATTAAAACTACTTCTAATGAATACAATTGTCAAAGTATCAGAGTCTTAGATTATTAATCACGAAACACAACTGGAAAAACATTAACTTGCTATTAAAAGGACAGGAAAAATACGCAACTTACACGTGACTCTATTGATATGTCTCTTCTGGTTATAAATAAAAGACATTGTGTAAATAATGAAATTAAGTTATTAATCTTAACTATTATTTAATATGAAATTGTGTGAAATAAAAAAAAATGAAGCATAATTGAAGAGTTACCTACTAATTGTTACCCACTGTAATTTTGTCTTTGTTTTTACGTTGTACTTATTTCGTTGCAAAAGAAATGTGCACTCTAAGTCTTTACAAGGTTTTGAAAATGTATAGTTCCTACTTTTGTATCGTGTACACTACATAAAAAAATCGTGCTATTTAATGATTTGCCTAAATTCATGAAAATTTCCAATAATTTATCCATTTGTCTTTATTCTTTATTTATGGATTGCCTTCCATTAAATCTTTCTCTCCTAACTGACGATACCAACGTTGATTTCAACCCATTAAACTAAATTAATTTTGGTTTTATAAACTTAAATTTGTATTATATAAAAAGGAGCATGCATTCTTCTGTGAGTATATACCTATTATATCATTTCTTGATTACCGTACATACAAAAAAGTTAATGAAGTTTAATCATAACAGGGTAGTGAAACACACATGAGCAAAACGAATAATTCCATCGGAACGTGCAAAATAATTACGGAGAGAAAGAGTTAATACAAAATTCAAAATACCGAAGAATAGTTTAGTGATCTATGGTGTTATTCTGCCCTTATTCAGTTGCGAAGCGACTTTGGATCACTTCGTTGAAAAAAGATGTAAGCCTGGGCATTATTTGTGGTCGAAACGATGTCGCCCACACATCATTTCCCCCATCTCCACGCAGCTGATGTATCCAAAGCAGCAAAGACCTCAGTAGACGTATTGACTTTCAAAGTAGTGAAAGAATTGTCATCTCAGTGGCTAAAATAAATGTTTAAACTATCGATTGTTACATTTCATGAACAACTTTGTCCATGGTGTTGTATTTTTTTCTTCTTTATATTTGTAAATTGTCTTGTATAAACATGTCTTTATATATACAATCAATTATAGCCCACAAAAGCAATGATTCTAATATTTTATCATGTTGTTGGCTAGTTTGAAATTAACCAGTAAAAAAACGTTGTTTCAAGAAGGGTGCTGTGGTCATATAGTGCGATCGATCTCCATTTCTTTCTGTTAATCACATAACTATTTCATTGTTCTGCTAGGTCAATACGTTTGTAAAATGTAAGGGGGTTGTCTTTCTTGTAATTCTGCGGGTAGAGAGTGTTTTACTCAACGAGCTGTGACCGGCCCAATAATAGATTCTGTCGTTTTCTCTTTGTTGTTTGATTAATGGATACGTGCATCATTTAAGTGCTTTTTTTGGTGGCATTACTATTTACTGTCTAATTGCTAGATGCTTATTTCTATATTTCACAAGGAGTGGTGATGTTTCTGTTAAGGCAGGCGTGATTCTTCAAGCTGGACTAAAAGTAAACGAAATACCTAAATGCTGAAAAAAATTTTTATTACAATTCTGTATGTAAGTTAAAAGCCTTAGACCTTTTATATCTGTCTATTTATTTATCTATGTATCTATCTATCTATATCTATATCTATATCTATATCTATCTATATCTATATCTATATCTATATCTATCTATTTATATATATATATATATATATATATATATATATATATATATATATATATATATATATATATAATCTTATTATATGTATGTCTATGTATAACTTGTATGCCACCGCTAAAGCACTAAATCTGATGATCTACAAATAAAACGGATTGGCTCCGTTAAATCTGCAGTTTTAACGTTTTACCTAGGTAACTTGGTTTCCATACCGTTAAAGTTGAGGTTAGGGTTAGTTTATGGTTAAAGTTAGGAATTAGGCCTAGGTTAGGGTTATGTATAGGTGAGTTTTTAGGTGTTTGGTTACAGGTTGGGGTAGGAATTATGATTAGTGTTAGCGCTAGAGTTAGGGTTTAGGGTTATCCAGGTAATAAGATCCTAAATCCTTCTTTTTAAATTTAATGTGTGCCTTGTAGATAATGTACAATTTAACTTTGTAATTTGCTCGTTATTTAGATCACATAGGTAATGTGAAAAAAAGAAACTGCTTTACACATTCTATAGAATGCGTTGTTTTTGTTTTTTTTTTTTTTTTTGCTTTTTTGCAAAGTACAAAAAAACTTTCCAATTCCTAATTTGCCTAGACATTCTAAAAAATGACTAGACGTTCTGCGTAGAGATGAAAAACGAACGAACCAGAAACGAACGAACCGAACTTGAACCCCACGTACGACTAAACCGAATCTATGGTCACCTTTTTTGGAGCATGAAAATAAGCTAATCTGTCTGATTTGTTAAGCGCTGGTTGTGGCTGTTTCTATTGAACGTAACGTTCAACAGCATTATGAAATAAAAACATTAAAAAATATGACGGCATTCATAGTATGAGTCACGAAGTTACGTCAATAGTTAAGAGGATTGACGCCAACAATGACAAGATAATGAGTAGGCGGGTAAGAGCAGGCTACAGAGTTGCTCACATTTTAAGTAATGAAATGAAGCCATTTTTCCATTTTTCGACGGCGAATGCGTATAAAAGAGGGGTTACTACCAGTGATGGAAGAAATATGTCACGAAAAGAAAAATGCAGTTGAATCCGCCACTCGTTTTCCATGACAGAAATTTTAATTTAAAACTAAGAGGTAGAGTAGCAAGGCTCGAAATGTTTTCTATTGCCACCTAACCTATCTGATATCGCTCAACCTGCGGCAATTTTAAAATTACATAAGACATAGCTGCTATGAGGAGCAAGAATGGGACCACTAAAGACCTGTTCATAGAAGTTTCAGACATTATGGAGGATGTTTCTTTTCTTTGAGAGAAATTAGTTGGCGTGACTAGTTATACCGCCAGAATTATAGCTGGATGTCATTGAAGATTTGCAGCAAGAGTTATTAGAAAAATTGTGAAGTCAAAAGGAAACTCTGAGGCAATGTGTTGAATCAGAACCATGTCATGATGTCTTTTGCACTGTACATTTGATAACATTTCAAGCGTTGAACTACAAAATTTCTAAGAATTGTCTGACAGAAATGGAGTCCGAATATGAAGACGTTTTATTTGACTGTGAAGTGCGCTGGTTAAGCAGAGTAAAGGTTCTAAAACCTTTTTTTGGTATGAGACATGAAACCGAAATTTTTATGATAGAGAAATGAAAACAAGTGCCTCATAGTTGTGGAATTTAGCTTTTTTAGAGTGACATCACACCATATCTAAATAAACTCAATAACAAGCTACACGAAAAATCCTTAAAATGTCTGTAAAAAAGTGAGCCCTTGGAATTGTACGACAAAGGAAAGAAATTAGGTTACCAGAACAAAAATTGAAGAATGGGTCACCAAAGGGGCCAGAAAAAAAAGAAGAAAGGAGTGCAAGAGCAGAAGAGAGAAAATTTCCGAATGCAGGAAGAAGATACACAATTTCGGTAGTTTCTCCTTCCGCCTTCAAGTGCAACGTCGAGATTTCGTTGTGCTATTTTCCTATCCGGTTGAGTCGCCACTCTTGAATAGTATGTTCTTTTTGTTGATTTCTTGTTTAATTTTATTGTAATTTATGGTTTACTAGACATATATTACCCCCGGCATGCGGGTCTTAATTTGCGTATCACTATCGATATTGTCACTGAGAGTGTTTTTAAACAATTAAACAAAATAATAATGTTATAAGTAAAGCGAATGCGTGAATGTAAAAATAGTATGAATGGAGCTTTCAAAATAGCTAATCGACATAACTCCATTTTTTAAAAATAAAAACATTTGCTTGTGGGCCTACATATATTTGATTAAAATATTAAATGAATAGACTTAATTTCGTATCTTCATGTGTTAAATTATAAATTAGATCTTGAGTTAGACATAGATCTAGATCTCGACTAATCTAGAGTTAAATATTGGCTTGGATAGAGTTCGTTCTGCGCTGTGAGAAGGCTTTGCTCTGCGCATGCCTGACCTTTTTTAGTACGCGATACATGAATGAATATATCTCAACACGTCTTCGCAGCTTTAGAAAAAGGAATGTATGAAAAATGTTTTAGAAAAACAAATTTGAATGTTAATTTGATGAAAATATGAAATGAATGGACTATAATTAGTATTTTCATGTGTTAAAGTATAAAACTGTCTTTGCGATGAGAAGTTCTATCATCTTAGAGATTAGAGTTTTAAGTCATAGGAATAGAGAAATGTGTATCCTTTCGGGTAATGTCTAATGATATAATGTACTTCAGGTATTTAAAATTCGCAGATATAAGGAACGAATTTACTTAAAAATGCTTTTAAACACAAATTTGAAGCTTAATTTTATCAAATATTGAAATCAATAGACTATATTTTGTAATTTTCATGTGTCGAAGTAAAAAACTGTCTAAGCAAAGTGTAGTTCTTAAAATAAGATCTAGATCTAAATTCTTTCGATCTTTTCTCATGCCAACATGGTAAACATGGCTTAGATTGATGAAGTTATATTGCTTTCATAGAGTTGGTCAACTTCTTTTTGAGGGTCTTACGTTTGTTTTAGGGCTTCAATACACACACTACGGTCTAAGTTGTTACCCAAGGGACATTTATACAAAGTTTTATCAAGATTGGTCAAACGGTTTTGATTTCTATGCGGGGACATACATACATACATACGCCTTACATTCTACTTCATAGTATAGATAGTCAGGATAGACATTAATACTCTTGGTACTGAAACACATGTTTTTACAGAATTAAATGTAATTGGTCGCTGCTTCGATATATTCTTCTAGATTGCGAGAGTTCTCTCCAAATAGACTCCAATTGGCTTAGTCCAAACATTACCATAACACGAATATATTGTCTTCAGTGCATTTTTCTATTTTTAAAATAATTTTACCCTACTATAGTTGGGAATAAGATATATTACTTGATAGCCCGATGATACTAGCGGTGGCCTCTCATTTGATAGCAAAAGTCAAAAATTATTTTCTGTCTTTTAGGGTATGAGACCCTTTATAGGCAGTCTGTAAACCAACTTTGAATCATCCAGTATTTATAATGGTGCGGGTCATTTCAGTCATTTCAGCTGCGACTTCCGTCTTGTATGTAGGCGGAACATAAACTATTGCAATGTAGATAACAACTATGTCTCAAGGCAAATAGTAGTTCCAGATAAGGACAGCACTTGATGTTGGTGTATACACACATCCCCCTTCCTACGTCTTTCTGCAGTTCTGTCAGATCTAACGCAGAGAAGCTATCAAGAGCAATTAAGTCGTCTTTGTCATGCATCGAAGGTCGCGGTGAACGAAAATCCAATCTTTCAGCTTTTACTACATTCTTCCTCTCTTATGTGCTGTGGGTTATTAGTAAGTAGATGAAGAGACTCTTTGTAGGATTAAAGGTTTATGAAATTTTGCTTTTTTTAGCATAAAGTCTAGAAAATGAAATTAAAAAAGATGTAAAACTTACTCTCCTTATGTTTGGCTCTAATCTTTCTTGGAAGGATTTTAGTTTATAATATTCTAACATTAACATTATTTTTAACACGATATTTATGCTTTAGTCAGCAAGAGGTATTAATAATGTTGGGACATTTCCTGTGCTGTTTTTAGTTGGCTGTGTTCTTAAACTTAACCTATTTTTGGTACAGGGCATCAGTTCTTCATTTTCGTCGTGTTATTTTGGTATAAATGCAAGTGATACCGTATTATTTGTATATTAATGAAATGGAAAAGCCAATAAAAATAAAAATTGGACTCTGAATGTGAGAAACTTCCGTCTAAAGATTTGAGAATTGGCAAAGATATTTATCAACAACAGACAGGAAAACAAAAAAAAAAACATTTTATAAAAGCTTATCTAAGGGAAAGAAGTCCGCACTTACAACTATATCTCACAATAATGTAGTGGTAATTTCCCTTTTTTATATCAACCAAAATAATTAATAACCAATAATTAATTGACAATATTTATTTATGTGTATTGATTCATGTCTTGTTAGGTACAATACAAAAAATGTTTCAAGTTTCAACTTGATCCGAGAATGGATGTCAAAAGACATAACGTGTAAAATCTTTTATCCAGACACACAGACAATTTGATTTGATATAACTTTTGTAATAAGACAGAGGTAGGGCGAATTACAGAGTCTTTTTTTTACACTTGATGTCTTTTTCTGACTGCCAATGTGTAAAAACGTACTAGCTCAGTGATGCCCAAAATACGGCCCGCGGGCCAGATCCGGCCCGAGACGAGCTTCCATACGGCCCATTAAAACGTCGGCACAAAAATAGAAAATCCCCCCCCCCCCCCAAAAAAAAAAAATAATTTTCCAAATGTATCTTTACTTACGTTAGGACCTTCACTTTTTTTCTAATGGATTACTACCAAGGCATTTAACATTTGTGCGTTCATGAAATAGGACTATAGAATCTACAAGGAAAAGTGAACGGATCTTTATTTTTTTGTACAACATGTTACCATTGCTAGCCAACATGTTTGTTTTTATAAAGAAAGTCTGGCTGTTTTTTCTTTAAATACAAGAAAAAGAAAATACAAACAGAACTTACGCCAGTTTTTTAAAGTGTAAAGTAAAGAGGAAATTCAAATATCACAATAATTCAATGTAAGTACTAGATCCTCGGGTTTGAAATAAAATAGTTTCAGGTCAATTTCAATAAGTTTATATATTTTCCATCATGTGGCCCGCGACACTAGTTTTGGAAATTAAAATGGCCCGCAGATTGAATTAGGTTGGGCATCACTGTACTAGCTAGTAGTGATGGAAGAAATGAATAACGAAAAGATATGGTTAACTAACAAAGCAGCAGATTTTAAAATGTTACTGATGGCGAGTTCGCTGACTTTTCTGATACCGTTCAACTAATTATATTTATT
Source organism: Biomphalaria glabrata (assembly GCF_947242115.1). Taxonomy (NCBI): domain Eukaryota; kingdom Metazoa; phylum Mollusca; class Gastropoda; family Planorbidae; genus Biomphalaria; species Biomphalaria glabrata. The sequence goes on from NC_074718.1 coordinate 10,792,579, forward strand.
CGTAATACCAACAGCGAATTTTGAAATAATAGAAGAGCGGCTACGAAGAGCCTGCTTAGGACCACTACTGGCGAAGACCGGTTCTAAGAAGTTTCAACCATCATAGATGTTTTTTTCTTTCTTAGTAAAATTAAATGTGAGTGACTACTAATGGCGCCAGATATCAGTGGAAAAATATTGAATCTGAACCATGTGATGATAATTATGTACTATAAAAGTCATCAAATAATAGGAGTTGAAATTTCTAGGATCTTCTGACAGAAAAGGCATAATAAAAAGATGAGAGCTTTTATAGTGAAGTGTGGTGGTTAAGCCGAGGAAAGGTACCAGAATATTCTCATTGTGAGACATGAAATTTAAATATTATAAATGAGAAATCAAAAACGTTGCCCGTGTATCAATCAGGGGCGGACTGGGTGTCAAAATTGGACAGGGCATTTCTATAAAATTCGGCCCACAAATTCTCTTTCATGTGATGGGCATCCATTTCTAGGTGTATCGGTCCTTAAAAATCATTGTTAAGTTTGATAATGTATCGATATGCATGCATACAGTGAACTCTATAAGCAATATAGCGTCTTTTAAATCAGCATTTATGTAGGCCCTAAAAAGATGAAGCCTACTAGTAGCACTGTCTACATTTTATTTTCAGAAAATGTGTTCGATTAAAATAGTATTACACTGTAATGCATGGGCGTAGCCAGGATTTTTTTTTCGGGGGGGGGGGGGTTGGGGGGGGGATTTTTTTCTCCCCCCCCCCGCGAAAAAAAAATTATATGTATTTATGTGTGTGTGTGTGTGTGTGTGTGTGTACATAATCTTTATTACATTCTGACCCTTCATTCTTTCGGAAGACGTTTATTGTGCCCTAGAATAGGTTCTTCAATGAGTTAGTGAAAAAATTCCCCGCCATTACTACTAACCCTAACCCTAGCTCCTAGCGCTCCCCCAGCGCGGGGCGAAGCCCCGCTGCCAATCGCTATTTCTGGTATTTAAACCAACAAAATGCATATTCTGAGGTATCTTCACTGCATTTTCCTGCTATTAAAAAGTTTTATTTCAAAAACAAAAAAATGTGCTATTCTTACTGACTTAGATCCTCCCGCGCCGTTCGGAGCATTTGACGTCAAGCTGTTTCCATAAAAATCTGTCACTGGTAATGTCTGAAGCCTCTTCCCACCTGCCATGAGGACCTCCATGAATGAGTGGCGTCAAGTTGTACTAGGATATCATTGCAACTCTTCTTATACGTAATTCATTTTGTCGAAGAACATGTCCCGCAAACCTCATGCGTCGCTCTCTCACAATCTTACTAAGGGGTCGACTCACAGTTCGGCATAGGATTTCCTTGATTTAGACCCGATCTCTATAACTGACTCCTAAAATCTGTCTTAGCCATCTTTGTTGAGCCATATTTAATGTTTTTCAATTTCGGCAGATGACTATTCACTGCAGTTTATTAAGGGAGCCCTGCCTTGTTAAAAATGTGTAACCTCTCTTGAATACGCTCTTGGAATTAAAGGACTGTAGTTTGCTTTAGATTTTATATCGAAAAGAGAAGTTTTATCGTCAAAATCATCTGTTTGGATTTTTCTACATCAAAATGCTCTGTAGGGGGATCTTAAACTCGAAACCATCTGGAGGGGTTTTAAACTTTAAAAAAGGCCATCTGTAGAAGAGGGGTTTAAACTCAAAATCCCCGATTGGATTGGCTACGCTCAAATAATTTTAGTGTGTAATTTGCTTTTTTTTATATTGAAGAGGTATTTTTAGCATCTAACCCCTCTGAACGGGGGCTTAAACCCAAAACCCCTTTTGGCAACGCTCATAGCATTTTGAGTGCGTAATTTGCTTTTTTTCTTACACTGAATATGTATTTTTTATCTTCAAACCCCCCTGGCGGGGGGTTTAAACTCAAAACCCCTTTGGCTACGCTCATAGATTTTAGAGTGAGTAATCTGCTTTTATTTATATTGAAGAGGTACTTTTTAGCTTCAAACTCCACTGGAGGGGAGTTTAAACTCAAAACCCCTTTGACTATACTCATAACATTTTTAGTGTACAATTTGCTTTGTTTTTATTATTAAAGAGGTATTTTTTACCTTCAAACCCCGCTGAAGTGGGGTTTAAACTCAAAACCGAGTCAAAACCCATTTAGCTAAGCTCATAACATTTTGAGTGCGTAATTAACTTTTTTTTATATTGAAGAGGGGGTTTATCGTAAATTTTAGAGGGGGTTTTAAAATCAAAATCTTTCTTAACTGTGCTCTTGGAATTATGGGATTTTCGTTGGCATTTTTTTTCTTTTATAGTAGAGGGGGATCTAACTGCAAAAACCCCAGGTAGAGGGCTTAAAACTCAAAACCCCTGGTAGGGGTTTTTAAACTCGAACCCCTCTGGTAGGGGTTTTAAACTTGAACCCCCCTGGTAGGGGGTTTTAAACTCAAAACCCCTTTGGTTGTGCTGGTGCAAGTGATGATTTAGTATTAAAATCTGAACTAAAATAAACAAAATCAAAGCAAAAAATCAGTCACTAAATTCCGACTCCCCCCCCCCAAGGGGGATTTTCATTTCGGGTGGGGGGGTTGAACACCAAACCCCCCCCCTGGCTACGCCCATGCTGTAATGCCTATGAAGGACTTTTTTAAACACGACGCTCAGAGGTCCTTTTATGATAATAATAATAATAATATAATAAGAATATTATAAAACCTTTAACAACTTGATATTTGCCATAATGACTTCGATCAGGCCCTTTCGATGGCCCAACCGGCCCATTTGGGTACCGGCCCACCGGGCATATGCCCAAATGCCCATATAGCCAGTCCGCCCCTGGTATCAATATATCCGTCAAACATGTGTGTCTACATGGCTTATTTACCTGCCAGCATATTTCGTTACATTCCAATAGTTATCAACTTTACGTTAGCATTTTACTTACGTTACGCTACGTTACTTACGATCACAAACATACACTACACATACTACTTTTTAATAAAAATGACTCTCCCTACCAACAAACAGTTCGGTCCTTGTATATTTCAGTGAACTAGTCAACCTTACAATAGCATCGCATAATTTTTCGGATCATTCTTCAATAGTAATTCCAATTCCTAACCATGGCCTTTTAGTCAGCCCTATTTGTTTTTTGTTGTTTTGTTTTTTTTTTCTTTTTTTGTTTTGCATGCCTTAAATAAAAGGTAGTAAAGCACAAACCGTATAATACACCAAACGCCCATCCCCCTTAAAACAACCAAACACACACACACTCACATCTCTGTATTAGGCCCTTATATTTACTGCAACAATTGTTAGGATTTTTTATTTATTTTAATTATTGTATCTGTTACAATGAAATGAAACTCTCTCTCTCTCTGACTCTCTCTCTCTGACTATCTCTCTCTAACTCTCTCTCTATCTATCTCTAACTCTCTCTCTATCTATCTCTAACTCTCTCTCTCTCTAACTCTCTCTCTAACTCTCTCTCTCTATCTCTCTCTGACTCTCTCTCTCTCTCTGAATCTTTCTCTCTTTAACTCTCTCTCTCTCTCTCACTATCTCTCTCTGACTAACTCTCTCTCTCTATCTCTCTCTGACTCTCTCTCTCTCTGAATCTTTCTCTCTCTAACTCTCTCTAACTCTCTCTCTCTCTGAATCTTTCTCTCTTTAACTCTCTCTCTCTCTCTCTCACTATCTCTCTCTGACTAACTCTCTCTGACTATCTCTCTCTCTAACTCTCTCTCTCTCTCTCTAACTCTCTCTCTCTCTAACTCTCTCTCTCTGACTATCTCTCTCTGACTCTCTCTCTCTAACTCTCTCTCTCTAACTCTCTCTCTCTAACTCTCTCTCTCTAACTCTCTCTCTCTGACTCTCTCTCTCTCTGACTATCTCTCTCTGACTCTCTCTCTCTCTCTCTCTCTCTCTCTGAAACCCTTATTTAATTTTCTTTTCACCTTGCGTATTGTAATTTTTCTGACATAGACTTTTGATTAGATTTTGGATTTGTGATGACCCGCTTTAGAACGCTCCCATCTCCTTTGTAAATACGCACTTGCTTTTGGTCCGTGAATTTTAATATCACTTATATGATCCCACCCCACCCTATCCAGCACACAACAAAGAAAACGTTAGTCATACGTACCATTCTTTAACTTTTCATATCAAATCATATAAGACAAATCAATCTTTAATATCCAGCTAGTAGTTGCTGGTCATACTATCAAACAAGAAACAATAAAAATCCAAACATATGATCAACAATGAAATAGAAATCAAGTAACTACAATTAAGTATATCGACCAATGGACCTCATTCACCAATCGTAAACAAACAACATTTAGCCACGTGACAATATTGATAAAACAATGAAAAAAAAACGTATCACGTGACAGCCTTTATGGATTGCGTAAATTGTATAGAAGAGATAGAGAACCACGTGGCTAAATGTTTAAAACTTTTAAAGGAGGCCGTTAAGGACTATTTTTATGCAATTCAATTTTAATTTTTATTTTTAATGTTAATCTGTGTTGTTGTTTTTTTAATATTTATAGCTATTTAATTAACTTTACATATATATATATATAGCCTATATTATATTGTCTTTTAATTTTTATTTTACAAGACAGAATACTTGTTGCAGAATACTCATCAAACCTGCAATTCAGAATGTTATTCTATATATTCGCACTAGTTCTGTCCTTTGCTTTTGGTATGTATATGTTTAATATATGTCATTATTGAATGGTTGAATTAAGAGTTTAAAAAATTAATTTTCAGGAAAATTGTGTGTATCGTCTTCTAAGTCTAGATTTAAAGACTTATCATTGGAATCATTCAATAATAATAAAACAAATAAGGTTAAAAAAAGACAGTTTGTGTGGAGACACAAACTCAAAATTGGCCCCCGAAGTGGTCCACTCAGGCAGGTAAAAAGGCAGGTTTCAATATTTTCTGAAAGAAAATCAGAATGAAATTCTATCATAGATAAATGGCAGAGAAGAATGGAGAAAGAAGGTTAACGGATCTTTTGTGGTGCCCCAGTGGTTCACAGACCAAAGGATAGGTGAAAGTGACGGCGAAGTTAGATGTGAACCTGGCCTAACTGATGTCTTATAATGAATATCTAAATGCTCTAATTGTTTTGTAAAGGAACAATCTTTCTCAATAAAAAAATACAAAGTGAATGCAGTTTCCGTAAAAAGAAAATGTTTACTTTTGTTCAGTGTTTATATTGATGCTAGGTAGCGCTGCAGTTCACGCGATAATATGAAAAACTACTTATTAATCGTTTTAAATTATGTCCAACTTATATGCATACTAAATAGATTTTTTCTCTTAAAAAAATAAACATTTTTTTTTGTAAATGAATAATATAAATGTCAAAAAAAAAAATTGACAAAAATTCTAAAACCGTTTGCATAGATGTGTTAAAAATATGGTAAATTGTCATCTCCCCTATTAAGAAGCCTCCAGTGTTTGTTACTATTAATAGTGAATAGTTGTAAAAGTGGTGTATTTTTATGAAAAAACTGCTTACATAAGTGATTTTAAAAATTAGATTTTTCGCTTTCTGAAAAGAAAAAAGTAGCCATCGCATCAGAACTTTGAATGATCTAACATATTATGATGTCGGATTTTTACTATCTTATCTAAACGGGACGGACTGACGGATTGATACACGGACAGACGGACAGACATTCCACACAAAACTAATAGCGTCTTTTCGGGGGCCGCATAAAAACAGGGCATTAATCTTGATATGGCCAATAAGCTATTTTTTCTCACTGATACATATACACCTTAAAATTTAAATGAAAATCGTTATAGCCATTTTTGAAACTAAATATATTGTAACGAATCAGGCTATCTGCAAACTGCACCACACGACACCACCAACATAAAGAATTTGACAACTCTCAGGGCTCCAAGATAACGTAACAGTTTAATGTGCAATAAATGACAGCCAATACTGTACAATTGGCAACAACGTAACACCGACTGTACAAAAGCTTCACACTCCGACGTATCAACTCTGTAACGCTGTATCAACTCTCCGCCTCATCCGAGACTTGCACTAGATTCTCTGTTCCGGACTGACTTCACTTACACTGGCTCTTGACTCTGATTCCACTCGTACTTGAGAGATTGCAAGGTAACGTGAAGCGACTTGACTCTGACACACGCACTCTTATATAGGGTTCCTGCTGGCATTCTAGAACATCGCTCGACCCTTCTGGTTGATCACCTGACAAAAGTCCTCGATCCGCTCCTGAGCTGTATTCACCACACAGATCCTTCCCGAACTGTCTTGGTGACCGTCGCAACTCGTCACTGTTGACCGCTCGTCTAGCGTTGACTTCTACACACCCTACTACCCCCATCTGTGTTACAACCAGGTTTATAACACTTCACACATATAGTCACAGTCTTGACTCCGCCATCTCAAAGACTTGACAACTCTGTTCTCCAAATAACGTAACAAATATACAACGAGTATCAACCCTTGCTCCACTGTATGCATCACAAATAGTCTCTATTTAGTCTAGGACTTGCACTGACTTCAACTGTTCCGGACTGACACTGAACCGGCTTGAGTTTTAACCCTTTGATCTTTATATAGGGTCCACGTAGTTGTTCTAGAAACAGACAGAACGTCACCCGTATTTTCGGGATGATCACATCACCGTATCCCATGAGACTATCTTAGTTGGGTTCACAATAGATCTTTCTCTAAGCGTATATAAAAGAAGCTTCCGATCCGATGGGTCGCGCTAGGTCCCGAGCTTGAACGCTGGTGAATATTTAATACGGATCTTTTGGAGCGCCTCGGAGTCCACCCAGCTCTAAAAGGTACCTAACATTAGTTTGGTAAAAGTAATAGCGGTTGGTTGTTACGCTGGCCTCATATTTTTCTGGTAATTCGTTAAATGTTCATTTTTAGATCTATAATGCTAGATTTAATTATTCATTATAAATTTTAGACGTTTCTTTTAACAGAAGATAGTCGTATTAAAATAGTAGTTCATATGCTCAAAAGTCAAAAGATTTCTTATCCAGATCTACATAGTTAATGAAAATTATTTATGTAGAATTGAAATTATGCGTATAAGCTGGATCAAACAGGAAGTTTTTTAGTTATTTCAAAAGAAGTGCCTTTTTTGCATTTTGTCGTCATTCAAAAACATATAGGAACGTGAAACTACGAATAAAGAATCGTATATGGTTAATTTTATTGCTGCGTTTTCAATCATAAAACAAGATTACAAAGAGAGTTTGTGTTACACAAATTCAGAGGCGGCCCCCGTCGGTCGGATCCCTGTCGGATCTGCATATTCGCAAATAATATTCAAGAGGTGATTTAATTTTGATGTAAAATGTTTTACACGTTTCGGATGTTCCTTCAGAGTTGAAGATAATTACTTCCTAGTCCAAACCTCCCTCAGGACGACGGGGGATGGGAGCGGGCAGGGTTTGAACCCTGGGCCATCCATAAATCTGAACGACAGTCCAGCGCGCAAACCGCACGACAAGGCAGCCATCCGATGGTCAAAAGTAATAATGTTTCAAAGATTCATTTGCCGTAAATTTAAATTTAATAAAAAAATAGTAGATTAGTTTTAGTATATTAAAAAATTACAATATTGATCAAAACGTTTGGAAATGAAAATCTACACTTTTATTTTACACTTTAAGTTTAGAAATTGAAATTCTACATCTTAATCTAGTCTATTTTAGTCTAAACTAGATCTAGAAATTCTAGATCTAGACTCTAAAATAATTTTAATTAGAATATAAATCCAGATCTAGATATACTGTAATAAAAATCTAGATCTAGTTTAAAAAATCTAGATTAGATCTAAATCAAGATATCATTCCTTTTTTAAACGCGAGTCACATAACGAGGCTTAATAAACATTACTATACCGAGTTCTTTTTTCATTTCATTTGAAGAATTAATTCCATATAACGTCAGAGGGAAAAAAAAACACTACGTCACACGGCCTAGCTAGACTAAAAATCGCCTTCATCTATAAGAGCCATTTATCGAGTGTTCATAGACTTTGGTGCACCGAGTGCGTTCTTTAAGCATTTCATTTAAAGAATTCATTCCATATGACGTCAAAGGAAAAAAAAACACTACGTCACACGGCCTAGCTAGAATAAAAATCGCCTTCATCATTACGAGCCTTTTATCGAGTGTTCATAGACATTGGTGCACCGAGTGCGTTCTTTTAGCATTTCATTTAAAGAATTCATTCCATATGACGTCAAAGGAAAAAAAAACACTACGTCACAAGGCCTAGCTGGACTAAAAATCACCTTTATCAACACGAGCCATTTCTCGAGTGTTCATAGACATTGGTGCACCGAGTGCGTTCTTTTAGCATTTCATTTAAAGAATTCATTCCATGTGACGTCAAAGAAAAAAAAAACACTACGTCACACGGCTTAGTTAGACTAAAATATGTTTTCATTAATACAAGCAATTTTTTCGAGGGTTAATAGACATTGGTGCACCGAGTGCGTTCTTTTAACATTACATTTAAAGAGTCCATTCATATGACGTCAAAGAAAAAAAAATTCCATTACCTCACAATAGGCTAGTACCGGTACCATAAAAAAAATGTCTTTATTTACACGAGATATTTAACGAGGGTTCATAGACATTGGTGCACTGAGTTCTAATAGATATTATTTAAAAAGGATCAAAGCCACATTGTTTTCGCGTTTTGTCTGTCAGTCGGTCTGTCCGTTATCTTGATATAAAAAAAACAACTAAAAGTTATTAAAAATTGATTAACCTTTATTTTACGTTTCAAAACATCGCAATAATTTTTAGGTATGAACACAATTGAAAAGTTTATATAATAGATTGTTCCGGATGTTTGTATAAATAGTAAAAGAAAAAGAGAATTTCAGATAAATGTAATACCGTTAATTAAATTTTTTGGATGGTCTCGTATAAAAATTAGATGTACTACAGCCACGTGGAGAGATTTTCATACCTTACTTTGGTGTTTGGATTCTGTTTTCCTTAAAAATCGGAACATAATATTAACGATAATTAGATTTTTTAATGTTTTAGGTAGAAAGTTAAATGTACTGTAAGAGAGTAGTGAGTTAAAATATTTTTCATAAAAATCCGTAAAAACATTATTTCGTAAATGAGAAGATTATTTGTTTATTAATTAGAAGAGGGAGTTCAAACAATTATTTGGCGTTAGTAGATTTTTAAATAAATTCGGAAATTTCTGGCGACGATTTGTAAGAAACAAAATCCGGAACTTTCTTTATCGATTACAAAACTTCTATGTTATGTTTTACAAGAAAATTAAATGTCTAAAAAGTAATTTTCAGTAATCAATTCTAGTAAATTACTTTTTTTAAAAGCCTTATCCGATTTCAAACAATCATTAGGCATAATTCATGTTTTATAAAACAATATCCGGAACATTTTTACAATTAATGAAATATAAGTCAGTATAGAGATTATTATTTAGCATTAATATGCTATTTACATAAAAAACGGAACAACATATTATTGATAATGTGTTTTTGCAACGTTTAAGCATGGGAATTGAATGTAATATAAGTTAGAAGAGCAAACAAACATTTGTTGGCGTTGATTAGTTTTGCACAAAAAAATCCGGAACAATCAATTTTAGATACTTAAAACTATTGAGATGTTATGGGAGGAACATTAAAGGGTAAATCAGATTTTCAATAGCTTTTAGAGTTCTAGTTTTTTAAATCTAATCGTGACGGACAGACCGACCAACAGACAAAAAGCACAAAAATAAGCTTCTTTTATTCGGATGGGGGCACTAAACAAAAAATAAATAAAATCTGATTTTTAAAAAAAGTTTAAGGAATTGGTTTAGCACCTGATCATGTTGCGACGTTACGCTACTGCACGAAAATCGCTGCATAAAAAGTCCATTTTAAAAAAATGTGCGTGATATTTACATACAAAGTGCATTATTAGCCTTTATAAACAAACAGAAATGTTTTCTTTTAATTTTAGCAGCTAGTTGACCAGAAAAAACGTCTTTAACTATTATTTGTATTTGTTGTAAACATTTCCTGTACATTTTAAAAATATATTTGACTTAGTGATACTAAAAATACACAAAAATTGTCCATCTTTGTTAGCATATTGTAACATTGCCTCCCTTACATTTACGTAATTGTTTTAGAATTGGTGTATTTTTATGAAAAAATCGCTTGCATAATTAATTTTATAAATTAAACGGTTTGCTTTTAGAAAACCAAAAGTAGCCGTTGCACCTAAACTTTTCAAGCCGGATTTAATGATGAAATAATATTTTTCATATCTCTTCTAGTTTTCGAGATCTGAGTGTGACAGACGGACAGACGGACAGACGGACAGACGGACAGACGGACAGACGGACATTTTGCACAAACCTAATAGCGGCTTTTTCCCCTTACGGGGGCCGCTAAAAATACCTTACTTGTCAAAGATCCAGGGTAAGAGACAAAGGTTAAATTTTCGTTTTTTTATTGCACCGCAAGTGGCGAAATTAGTGGTAGGTGAGACATTGAAGCAATCAGAGCCTTTTTTAAATATAATACACACTCACTAATATATATGGATAATAAAGATTTTATATATAAGTAAGCTCTGCAAGGGTCTATATCTGCAGCTTCGCAGATTAGGCCAGATTCGACCATTTTTGACAAAAAAGCTAGCTGGAACATTCATACTCTCCCGCCTTGACTACTGCAATGCCGTGTTAGCAGGTATACATGATGACAAAATAGCCAAGCTGCAACGTATACAGAACAACGCTGCTCGAATAGTCCTTAAAAAAAACTAGACAAGATTCTGCTACTACGCTCTTGCGCACGTTCCATTGCCTTCCCGTGAAAGCGAGAATCGACTACAAGGTCGCCACACTTTGTCATCAGTGTATATATAACAACGAGATGCCCTTGTACCTTAGAGAACTGATCATATGTCCCTCAGAGAACACTGCTCTCAATGGACTCAACGCTTCTAGTGGTGCCACGTTTCTCCCTCAAAAGCTACGGTCTGTGGGCTTTTTAAGTGCACGGACCAAATGTTTGGAACTCACTCCCCATTGATCTCAGACAGACAACATGCAACACTACTTTCAAGAAGAACATTAAGACAAACCTGTTTAAAACTGTTTTAGATTAGTTTGTCATTTTAGCTCTCGTGTTTGTGTTTGTAATGTTATCACAGCGCCTTGAACCTACATTTTGTTTGTTAACAGCCCTTTATAAATAAAATTATGTGGGCTTTATCGCAATTTATTTTATTTATTTTAATTTTATTTTATTTATATTTTATTATCGCAAAAGCCCAAGCAAACTCTAACGGATTTACGTTCCACTAATTTCTTTCAATTTCGATAGAGGTGATAAATATTTTAATATTCGAAAGCGTTTTCAGTTGCTTTATTTTTGGGTTTCTTAATATATCAGTCGAACAGATGGTCTGCATCTATAAACTTTTATGTTTTTGAGTTGTTCTTGTGTTTAGAGAAGAAAGTGGATGGCCTGTACTTTACTTTAAAGGATCGATAGATCTATTTTATATGCACTTGTCTATCACTGACTTTAAATATGAAACAGAACACGTAATATTTAAAAGTGCTGACATTCAAACGATTTGATGGCAAGTTAATCAAGCCAGAGAATATTGATTATTCTGATGGTACAAGAGGTATTTAAGCAACTACTGGAATCCAGTGAAACACATCTAAATCTGACGAAGTGTGTAGGAGTTTTAGACATGATGACTAGTAAAAAAAAAGTTAGATTATTTTTCAACATTCCACAACTGTTATAGCCCTCTGAATTATTATTACTATTGTTTCTTTTTTTTTCCATTAGCTTATGCAAATCATGTGCATGAAGGCCAGAGTTTTATTGTAATGTTTCCATTGAACATGAATTTTGTAAGAGGATATAATCCAAACAATTTTGCAAATCCTACATTGTATATATCTCCAACAAAACAAATCAACGTAACTGTTAATGGTAAGCTTCTACTAATATTCTTTTCTAATTTTTTCATTATTAAAAACTATTATAAGAAATTTTATTTTGCATAATTTTTTTTATACTAAAGATCACAATAGTGTTGTGTGTGTGTTGTTTTTTTTTTACAAATACAAAAGGTTACATTTTTTTCGGCCCAAAATTTATTTAGACGAAAATTATCTCAATGAGTTTTTTCTATATCTAAAATCTTAGGGTATAGTTTAAATTTACCATCGTTTTTAAGAATAGCAAGACTTTAGACAGACAGACAGACAGACTGACAGATAGATAGATAGATAGATAGATAGATAGATAGATAGATAGATAGATAGATAGATAGATAGATAGATAGATAGATAGATAGATAGATAGATAGATAGATAGATAGATAGATAGATAGATAGATAGATAATAGATAGATATTAAAAAATGAACCTTTGTTGTCGTTTTTTAATTATTTGTCTTTTTTTTTCAGTAACCTGTCCTAACCACAACTACAAATTCAATAAAACATTTTCTATTCCAGAAATTTTTAAAGTTTCGTAAGTATAATATATATTAATACATTCCTTGTTATAATTATTTTAACAGACTTTAACGGTGTAATTATTTCAAACTTATTTGCAGTATAAATCTGTTACAGAAGTGGTGATGGCGGGCATTTCGGTAGGCCTACTAGTGGTGATAATAGTTTATAAGACCAATCAGGCTTCTTGGGTTTTGTTATATCGGTATCGTGATGTTCAGAATTGTCTTTGTTTCGAATGGCAACGTCATCCAATCTATTTGGAATCTCATAAATTCTAAGGCTGGAAACCCTAGAATATAATGATTTGTCGGGCTGTAAATCCGTAATTTCTCATCAGATCAAAAATTTAATCAAACACCGCCATAAGTTTCTTCCAGGTATGGTTGAAAATAATAATATTATGTAGGTCCATGAAGAACAATAAGGATAGTCAAAGGTATTTGCCAATATCATCTGCTCAGGTATATCTTTGACAAGATATGTTCTGAATTTAAGGGAAATCCTAGCCAGAATTTCCCCCAGGTTGGGAATGGGTTCTTCATCGAAGTTAGTGACCCGATAAAGTTACCGAAAGTCTGTAAAGAAACGATTACTATTATCATGTTTCTAACAACTTTTTAACCTATTTTTCACTGAACTCTCTTGCAATTACCACAATGATCTCCCTCGTAGCAAAATGAGTTGAATAGAGAGGTTGCTAGACAGTTGAATATCAAGCTCAATCAAGTTAGTCAAACAGAGTCTATCAGTAAAGACATCTTGATATAGACTCACAACTTTTAACAAGGCCTCTCACTGTTTCTCCGAAATGTCAGTAGAAATAAAAGCTTAAGTTCTCAACTACCTCTGTAGTACAATTAGAAACACGATAGGACACAAAACTGACCCACATTCAACTACGGGCGCTTCTACGGCCTTGTCATGTACAATTTTTTTTTCTGAGCCCTACTAACAACTTTGATCCCACTTTGATCCACGACCAATCACAAACTCCTGTACTTCCATAACTCTGCTGAGTGCTACATATAAAACACCCCTAGCATTTCTAACACTTGACGTCTATTTATGGATCACTCCTAAAATTTCACAAACAAATTTACCTGCAATCGTTCAAAACAGAAGCCTAGCCACTAAATCTAACCAGAAAATGTTCTACTAAGTCAAACGAAGGACTCTTTAGCACATGTGCTTTGACTCCCTCCCGCCCGCCCTAAATAGTATCTATAAACACTACGTACACTCGTCAATATTCTTGATAAATTTGTAGTGTCATGTGTAGGTCTGTGTCAGAGGTTCTTATTATATATATATATATATACTGCTGCTGCTATGCTCTGCTCTTGTCTCTCTTGTCTTGTTGTGTTACTTAACTTGGCTCACTAGGGGTTTCTTGAATACTAAATAATACTTGCTTGGTACTTTCTTGGTTACTCAGAATTCATCAATACTTGCTTAACTCAAATACGAGCTCTTAATATACATCAACTCTAACTCCTTATATTCAGGAATATCGATAATACTTTAATACTTAATAAAGCACACAATTATATCACTCTTATGAAATACACAAAACACCAGTCCATCAACTTATAAATATATAAATGCATAAATACCAGTCCAGGAAGTAAACGTCCAACCTTCCTGGACCGGGAGCAAGACCTTACTGACTTAACACATTCTCTCGCACATTCAACGAAGACTTAATCACTCAGTTCACAACACGTGCAACACTTCGCATTCATAACAAGGGGATATAACAATCATACCAAAATATCAAACTAACATTCATTCTCGCCATACCTCTCCCTGACAGTCTGGGGCAACACCAACGATTATTGAACACATGAGAAACCCGAATCCCTTAGTACTCTCACGGACACCCCTTTCAATTCGCCCTAAGCAATCGGCCACCTCTCCTCATTCTCAAAAGACTCCTACAGAGTGACATATGCCAGCTCCAACATGGGAAGATATTAATAACGCCGCGTTACAACTTTTAGCAAGAAGACCTACTGCCCACGACAGAAACAGGTCAAAACCCTACTTTGACCACTGCTAGTTTCCTAGGCCAGGTCTTGTCTCTTCAAACCAATACTAATAGGTAGGAGTCCGCACTTCTACATGGGATCAGGATCATTCACAAATTTCTCTCTCTAATGGCATAGCTATAAGGCTGTCAATAGCAAAGTTTGAGCACAATAAAGCTTTCATCCAGTTTTAAAAGCTGGAACCAGGAGGTTGGGAGACACTTTAGTATCAGGTTCTCATGTGCTGATTCCACTAAATGTTCACTGAATATGAGCTCTATCATTTTCTAATATGTGGCTTCCTTTCCTGATAGTTCCACCCAACGAGATATTTACTGTTGTAACCTTGTACAAAATATTGGATAGATCTCCCTCTGTTCATTTAAAGCCGTTTTAGACTTTTTTAAACCCTTCCTCTGTTAGACCATACTCCTCAGAGCAGTGGCGTCACTTGGGAGGGCGGGGGTGCGGTCCGAACAAGGGAACACCCATTTAAGGGTGACACCAAAAGGGGAAAAATAATTCTTGGCAAAAGCAGACAGATCTAAATTACCTCTAGATATACCGAAAGAGCTTAGGCACATCTACTGGAGTAATATATATCTATATATTTTATTTTAGGCCTTATTGTGATTTTTTCGGTCAGTATAAATGTCAAAAACGTTAGAGTGCACGGTGGATGCAAAAAGTATTCTTTCTTTTACTAACCAAAAAAATCTGTTGGATTTGCATTGTAGTTATTTTATATTTTAGTATTTATCAGGTAAAAACAACATTACTGCAAATATTTTAAGAAGTTAAAATTATTAATTTAAGGGAAGTCGTTTCATTTTCTATGTAGATCTTTCCAATTTAGAAGCAAGATCGATTAGAAAGGTTCTTGTAAAGAAAATATTTTAAGCCACTTCACCAACGCGATTCTTCTCGAATTGACAAAATGGTATAATTTCTCTCAAGTGTTTAACATCCTTAAATTGATGACCTTTGTTTGACAATGAATAAAAATTTCGCGACAAGGATTCTTTCTTTACATCTTAACTTTTTTAAAGTTATATGTACCTCAAAATCCCTTGCATAATAGCCTCTTTCTTTGGTATACCTAATTTTAGTGACTTTTTTTATACTAGTATGAATATAGCGCGCTCCAAGAAAATACTTCATTGTCAGAACGTCCCACTCCATTATACTTTAACATTGACATGGGCTCTTCTTACAGGAACGAAATTGCGTAAAAACGATAGAAAAAGAATTAATGAAGCTCAGAACGCAGGAAAACGCTTGAGCTTAGGGTGCGTGCATAGACAACCTTGCTTGATGGAGAGGGAACCCGAGGCCTCTCTAAAACTATCTCTAGAAAGAACTTTTTCGGTTATACAAAACCCTTTAAAACTAAATATAAAGCAGTATTTCTGAAATGAAAAAGACTTAACGTTTACATGGTTACCAACGGTAAAAGTTTGAGAAACACTGCTCATTCGCCTAGGATGAAGTTAAATCTCACATTTCAGATACTGCCAGACCCACCCTTCCGTAAATTTATTTTATATGACCTGCTATTTTCTTGCTATGAAAAATAGTATAGCCTAGACTTATGAGTTTCATAAGCTCAGAAATGCTTAAAAGCGCTTGGCGCAGGGGTTCAGCTATCGAGGATTTAAGCGCTGAATAGGAAGGCAGCAAACGTACATTTTCTGGTTTAGATGGTAGTCAAATATTGAAAAACACATTATAATGCTATGCCATATCCTTCTAAAAGTCTTACAAAAGAAGCATTTTCAGGTAATGTTTAGTCTGTTTCTAATTTTATAAACTTGCATTGTAAAATCTGTAAAAAATGTCATAAACAATGGGATTTTATAATAGAATTAATACTAATTTTACATTTGTGAAACTAAGTAATCAGCTTGCTATATTGGTAAAAAAAAAAGACATTAACAACAGGATAGCCAAAGCAATGGCCATCATGTCACGGTAGCAGAAAAGAGTGTGAGACTAACTGCTGACTAACAATACTAAAGCACTAGTCTACCGGAACTGTGTGTTGAGCACCTTGCTATACGGAAGTGAAACTTGGTCAACTTACTCATGGCAGGAATAAAAGCTGAATGTCTTCCACCTCCGATGCCTAAGGCGGATCTTTAAAATAAGGCGGCAAGATAAGATAACCAATGAGGATGTGCTACGAGTAGCAGGATGCCAGGACATCCGCTCTGTTATCAGCAGCTGGGGAAAAGTAGCACTGGATAGATCTACATGGAGAGAGAGCATGAAGGAAGGGTTTCGGATTGCAGATGCCATTTACTACAGAAGCAGAAAGAAGGGTGATAATGCAACGGCGCCTGGTGATCACATATGCCACAGATATTGGTAAAAAAAGAACAAACTAACGATAGTTTTATTAGGAAATTTTAGGAGATAGCTGGAGGAAGCTGAAAGGGGGGGGGGGGGGGGCATCCTGAACTAACCGCACCAGGTGACACCGACCTAGGTGACGTTGTCGTGCTATAGCTTTTATACATATAGATAATATACACAGTTTAATTACGTTTCAAGGTATGAACTGTCTTTAGGCTCCCACAAGACGTAATGAGCAACGAATCGATGATTAATCCAAAAGCGATCTACATTAACTCAGATGGTGATATTATAGTGCTGGCGATGTCAATTCTAAGTGAGTAAGTTATTTTTTTTTACATTATAATATATTTAGCTATATGTATGTATGTATGTATGTATGTATGTATGTATGTATGTATGTATGTATGTATGTATGTGTGTATGTATGTATGTATGTATGTATGTATGTATGTATGTATGTATGTATGTATGTATGTATGTATGTATTTATGTATGTATGTGTGTGTGTGTGTGTGTATGTATGTGTATGTATGTATGTATATATGTAAATATGTTTGTATTATGTACGTATGTATGTATGTATGTACGTATGTATGTATCTACTTTATAAATTAGAAAGTAAGGCGTATGTACTATGTATGTATGTATGTATGTATGTATGTATGTATGTATGTATGTATGTATGTATGTATGTACGATTGACCAATCTTGATAAAACTTGGCAGAAATGTTCCTTGGGTACTAACTTAGACCGTAGTGTATGTATTGAAGCCCTAAAACAAACTAATGACCCTCAAAACAAAAAATTGACCAACTCTATGAAAGTATAGTATCTTATAAATCTAGACCATGTTTATATGCTGTGTCTAAATGATGAAAGACGTAGATGTCACGCATGCTCAGAGATGCTAGATCTAAAATAGCTCTCATTTAAGAACACATAATTTTGTAATTTTACACATGAACATACAAATTAGTGTCTATTCATTTCATTATTTAATGAAAATTAACTTTAAAATTTGAGTTTACAAAACATTTCTTTTACATAAAACCGTTCGCTTTAAATGAGAGAATAGCTTTAGCCGCATTGACACACTTTTCCAGAACTCGCGCGCACCATTACTTGCTCCGCGTAGTGATACGAATGAAATTAACGTCAGAGGTCATAATGTTGCGCATTATAAAGATATATTATTAAAATAATAAACTACTTAGATAATACAATTTACTTTCCATAGTGTTTTTAAATTATTTTACCCTACAACTACCGATTAGGTTTAATTTTATTTAATTTTTTTCAATTTACTTTTTTCTTTCATATTTACTTATGTGCACTTAGACCTCTTACCAACATAGTATACACATATACATTTGCTGTCTTGACAAACATTTTTCATTCATCATTGCGCGATTTCTAGGTCAACACTCTAACCTACTGTATCTAGGCTATTTTCTAGGGCAACACTCTAACCTACTGTATCTAGGCTATTTTCTAGGGCAACACTCTAACCTACTGTATCTAGGCTATTTTCTAGGGCAACACTCTAACCTACTGTATCTAGGCTATTTTCTAGGGCAACACTCTAACCTACTGTATCTAGGCTATTTTCTAGGGCAACACTCTAACCTACTGTATCTAGGCTATTTTCTAGGGCAACACTCTAACCTACTGTATCTAGGCTATTTTCTAGGGCAACACTCTAACCTACTGTATCTAGGCTATTTTCTAGGGCAACACGAAGTGTATAGTCTTTTACTCTAATAGGCTCAAAGTTTTTTATTTATTGACTAGACTACTGTGGCATTCAAATTGTTTAAATTCTAGATCTAAATAAAATTAAACTAACAATGTTATATAAACAATTACATTCGAGCGTTCGATTTGATTATTAAATATATTTTTATTGCTTTTTGTCACCTAAAGTTTACAGTATTTACCAAGGAAACGCGTATTGAGGCTCTAAATAAAATTAACAAGGTTACAAAGACAGTTTGTGCGGAAACACAAACTTAAAATCGGCCCCCTAAGTGGTCCTCCCAGGCAGGCTTCAATTTTTTCAGAAAGAACATCCGAATGAAATTATATCAAAGACAAATGAGAGATAAGAATGGAGAAAGAAGGTTGACAGATCTTGTGTAGTGCCCCAACGGTGCAGCAGATCAAAGGATAGGTGCAAGTTAATGCAAAGTTAGATGTGAACCTGAACTAACTAGTTCCCCTTTCAGACATTGTGGTCTATAGGGCAGATGATCTAAAGTTCATCTGTTTTTGTGGCCTACGGTTAACGAGGGTGTCATGTAGCCAGCACAACGACCAACCGCCTTTACTTTTCCCCAACTAATGTCAGGTACCCATTAGAGCTGGGTAGACTCAGAGGCGCCCAAGGATTCCGAAGTTGAATATCCCAGTCTTCACCAGGATTCGAACCCGGGACCCTCGGTTCTGAAGACAAGTGCTTTACCATTCAGCTACCGCGCCTCTCCAGGCCTAACTGAAGTCTTATAAATAATTTAATTGTTTTGAAAAGGATCAATCTCTTGTTTGAATCCTCAAAATAAAATATAAAAATTCCGCAAAAAAAAATTTAAGAAAATAAAGTTTATAAGATTTCTATTCGTTTTAAGTTAGGTCTAGCTTATAATGCATACTAATTAGCTTTTTCTCTTTAAAAAACTGCTTGCATAACTGATTTTAAAAATTAGATTTTTCGCTTTCAGGAAAAAAAAAAGTAGCCGTTGCATCAGAACTTTGAATGGTCTAAAATATTGTGATGTCGAATTTTCAATATCTTTTCTAGTTTACGAAATATAAACGGGACGGACGGACAGACGGTCAGACGGACAGACATTTCACACAAAACTAATAGCGTCTTTTCCCCTTTCGGGGGCCGCTAAAAACAGATGTTGGCTTTTGACTAATAAGTTGAATAAACTCAATTTTGCGTTATTTTTTTAGATTTAATTTATTGAGAGTTCAATATTTTACTCTCTTAAATATACGTTTGGAGAATACACATTTTAAAAATAAATCTAAAACCTACTTTCATTTTATAAAACGTAATCAAGACAGCGAGATTTTTACTAGATCTAGATCTAGATATATCTTTACTAATTATAGATCTACACTATTGTACATTTCAACTTCTATTAGTCTATTCATAATTGAAACAAAAACAAACAAAAACGTATTTATCTTACAAGTAGATCTGGGTCTAGAATATAGATCTGTACACAATCATTCTCTGCTTGGGTAAACCATCTCTTTCAACTATGTAGCCTTTAGATGATACTTATACTAAAAATATCTAAATTCTAGATCTAGAAAGACTAGATCTAGGCCTACTTATTAACTTACCCTTAATACATAATAATTTTTTAAAAATAATACATTCTTCAATAGCACTCTACACCAAGACAAATGCCCTGAACCAACTGATAAACTGGTACAAAATAAAGTCTATTCATTTAATACTTTAATCAAATGTATTTAGGCCTACAAGCAAATGTTTTTATTTGAAAAAATGGATTTAGGTCTATTAGCTAATTTGATAGCTCCATTCATAATATTTTTACATTCACGCATTCCGCAATCGCTTTACTTATAACATTATTATTTCGTTATTTGTTTACAAAACACTCTCAATGACTTTATCGACAGAGATACTTAAATTTAGACCCGCGGGCCGCTGGTAACACGTGGCTAAAATCAATTTTTTCAAAAAAAAAAACAACATTTATCTTATCTTATCTTATATAATACAGACGTTACTTCAAAAAAAGAAGATGATTACGTCCTACGCGTCATTCATTTAGTCATGCTTATTAACCAATGACTTAAATTCTGCCAAGTCACTGGTTTTCCTGGCTAGCTCAGGCAACCCATTCCATGCTCTAATAGCACTAGGGAAGAAGGAGTATTTGTACAAATTTGTCCTAGCATATGGGACGAGGAATGTGCCTTTATTTTTGTGTCTTTCAGAGTATTTTATTAAACTTTGTTTTTGTATTTGAAGATTATAGTTCATTGTTTTATGTATGATTGCTACTTTACTTTTGAGCCTTCTGTCCTGCAGGCTTTCTAAATTTAGTGATTTTACTAAAGGTGTTACTCTAGTCAAATATGAATATTCGTTTGTTATGAATCTCACTGCTCTATTTTGTGTCTGTTCCAGTTTCTTAATGTTTTCTTGAGTTGAGGGGTCCCAAACGGAGGATGCATATTCTATTATTGGCCTAACCAAGGTTAAATAACATTTTAGTTTTATGTTCTTATTTGATTTATAGAAATTTCTTTTAATAAATCCTAATGCTTTGTTTGATTTTTTTTGTAGTTTCATGAATATGTGGATTCCATGACAGTTTTTCATTTGGTTCCCGGTCATTTCATCCCCGGTCACTTCATCCCCGGTCATTTCATCCCCTGGTCACTTCATCCCCTGGTCACTTCATCCCCTGGTCACTTCATCCCCGGTCATTTCATCCCCTGGTCACTTCATCCCCGGTCATTTCATCCCCTGATATTTTCATCATCTGATCATTTTTATCTAACAAATTGTAATTTTAAAAATCATGAAATGAGCAATATTTAATGTATTCATTTTTTATTTAAATGACGAAATTGTAAGATGTTAATGTTTAAAAGGAATTGAAGCAAAACTTATACAGGCGACATGATATCACGAGGATGGGTGAACTCCGCCTTTATTAGAAAAAAATAAAACCTTATTTCAAGGCTAAAAATGACTCGCCCATTTTCAAGAAAGAGCAATTGAAAAATAAAATAAAGTGAAACATGGTCGTTCTTTCACCACACCTTGACCTTTGATGATAAGTTATCAGCGGCACGGTCATAATTATTGTAATCGCACTTCTATCTCTCAAATGATTTTTACTACTTCCACCCAACCTTGGCCTTCGATCCGGATAATATTATGATATTACAACCCCCACATCCAATAGAAGCGCTATAGCTAAGTACACACCCAGATTTACAATATAATATTAGATTTCTCATTAAGAAAACAAAGTGGAAGAGGAAACACTATAAACACATTAGTAACAAGTCATAAAATGTCAAAAAGCATTCTACATAATCATATTTATATACAAAATATTTAATTGGGGATGAAGTGACCGAGGGATGAAGTGACCAGGGGATGAAGTGACCAGGAGATGAAATGACCGGGGATGAAGTGACCGAGGGATGAAGTGACCAGGGGATGAAGTGACCAGGAGATGAAATGACCGGGGATGAAGTGACCGGGGATGAAATGACCGGGGATGAAGTGACCGGGGATGAAATGACCGGGGATGAAATGACCGGTCACCTTTCATTTATTATAACACCTAGGTATTTTGCGTTTTTAGTCTGTGTTACTGGTTTGCCATGAATAAGATAAGTGGAATTAATTTGTTTTAGTTTTTTTGTTACTCTTAACAACTGACATTTTTCTGGGTGGAAAGACATGCTCCAATTTGATTCCCATTTCTGTAATTCATCTAATTCTCTTTGTAAAATATCTGTGTCTTGTGTTGTTTTTATTGTTCTATATATTATGCAATCGTCTGCAAATAATCTGACTTTTGTTCCTGAAGTAATGCAATTTAGTAAATCATTTATGTAAATTAAAAATAGTAGTGAACCCAAGACTGTTCCTTGAGGTACACCTGAGTTTAATGTTATCGGTGTTTATTTAGAGCTATTTATTATTACAGTTTGTTCTCTCCCTATCAGAAAATCTTTAATCCACTGATGCAGTGGACCATTAATGCCAAAATATTTTAATTTTTAAGCAAACTATGGTGGTGAACTTTGACTTAGAAAAATCTAGTAAGATAGCATTTATTTGTTCACTATTATCTAAACCCTTTGAAAAAGTATCAATTAGTCCTATTGTGTTTCACATGATCTATATTTCCTAAAGCCATGTTGGTATGGTGTGAGGACATTATGTTTGTCTAAGTGGTTTATGATGTTGCTACATATTATGTGTTCTAGGATTTTACATGTGATGCTGGTAAGTGATACTGGTCTGTAGTTTCCTGGGTCAGATTTTTCTCCTTTTTTAAATAGGGGGGTGACATTAGCTTCTTTCCAGTCCTTTGGTACTCTGCCCTGGTTAAGTGAAGCCTGAAAGAGTATTTTGAACACTGGGGCTAGCTCATTGCTTAGTTCTTTGAGTAATCTAGCTGGAATAGCATCAGGTCCAGACGCTTTATTTGGTTTGGTGTTGGCTAATAGTTTTTGAATTCCATTTTCTTGTACTACTATATCTTCTATGTTGTCTTGGTTCAATTAAGTAACATGTCTTTGTCTCCTGGGGCTGAGAATGCTGATGCAAAGTATTTGTTTAGGATGTTTACTTGTAGGCCTACATATATTTGATTAAAATTTGAAATGAATAGACTTAATTTTGTATGTTCATGTGTTAAATAATAAAGTAGATCTTGAGTTAGACATAGATCTAGATCTAGAGTAATCAAGAGTTAAATATTGGTTTGGATAGAGTTCATTTTGCACGTGCGCATGCGTGCCCTTTTTAATTAGATGTACGCGAATGAATGAAACGATTATAATATATCTTAACACGGCTTCGCAGCTTTAGCGAACGAATGCATGAAAAATGCTTTAGAAAAACAAATTTGAATGTTAATTTGATTAAAATATGAAATGAATGGACTATAATTAGTATGTTCATGTGTTTAAGTATAAAACTATCTTTGTGAAGAGAAGTTATAACATCGTACAATTGAATTAGAGTTTTAGACCTAGGAATAGAAAGATGTGTAACATTACGGTATTGTCTAATGAAAGAATGCTCATCAGGAATTCTACATTCGCAGATATAAGGAGCGAATTTATGTAAAAAATGCTTTTCAAATACAAATTTGAAGGTTAATTTTATTAAATAATAAAATCAATGAACTATATTTTGTATTTTCTTGTGTCAAAGTTAAAAACTATCTGCGCAAAGTGTTGTTCTTAAAATTAGATCTAGACCTAGATCCTTTCGATCTTTTCTCATGTAAACATGGCCTAGATCGATGAAGTTATAATGCTTTCATAGAGCTGGTCAACATTTGTTTTTAGGGTCGTAAGTTTGTTTTAGGGCTACAATACATACACTACGGTCTACGTTGGTACCCAAGGAACATTTCTGCCAAGTTTTATCAAGATCGGTGAAACGGTTTTGATTTCTATGTGGGGACATGCATACATACATCCATACGCCTTATTTTCTAGAGTCACATGGCGTAGTCAGCCGTATTACCGTAATTGTTAATCTTTATAATTATTGATTACTTTAATTTTTACTCAATTTTTAGCGGCCCACGAAAGGGGAAAAGTCGCTATTAGTTTTGTGTGACATGTCTGTCCGTCCTTCCGACCATCACGTTTAGATTTCGTAAACTAGAAAATCCGAAATCATAATATTTTAGACCATTCAAGGTTCTGATGCAACTTTTTTTTTTTCTGAAAGCGAAAAATCTAATTTTTTAAATCACTTATGCAAGCCTTTTTTTTCACAATAATACACCACTTTTACAACTTTTCACTGTTAATAGTAGAAACAAGGGAGGTTCTTTAGCTGGGGAGCTAATGTCTCATCATATATTTTTAAAACATTCATGCAAATGGTTTTAAATTTTTGTCCAAAATATTTATTTAACATGTTTATTGCTAAGTTAGGTAAGATCTGTCATACTAACTACTATTTTACAAAAACAAAATTTTTACTTTTTTTTAAAGAAAAAAATCTATTTAGTATGCATATAAGTTGGACATAATTTAAAACAACAATTAATAAGTAGTTTTTCATATTATCGCTTGAACTGCAGAGCTGCGCCTATAATATAGAAACACTTAAGTAAAAAAAATATTATTTTTTTCTACGAAAATGTTTTTTTCTTGAGGATTTAAATAAGAGATTACAATTTACCAAACAATTAGATATTAATTATAAGACATCAGTTAGTCCTGTCTAGCTTCTCATTCACTTTCACCTATCCTTTGGTCTGCCTGACCGCTGGGGCACCACACCTTCTTTCTCCATTCTTCTTTGTCATTTTTCTTTGAAAGAATTTTATTCTGATGTTCTTTCTGAAAATTTTGGAACCTGCCTTTTTACCTGCCTGGGTGGACCACTTTGGGGGCCAATTTTAAGTTTGTGTATCCTTGTATTTGAAGTTTATAATAATTGCTTTTATTCTTACGTAAAACTAATACAGATTACAACTAGATTCTAGATCTAGAAGTAGATCTAGACGAGATCTCAAGAGTTCTAAATCAGAACTTTAGGTCTAGTATTAGATCTAGATCTAGATATTCATATAATGAACATACCAATAAATAATTACAAACGTTTGCCTTCCTCGCTGGCCGAATCTAAAAATCCTTAAGTTTTAGCAAATGACAGTGTCACGAGTTTGATACAAGTATGATACCCGAATAAAACCAACATTTTCAAAATTATTTTTTAAAATTGTTCTTATTATATTTGAAGTTTAATAATGGAGGTATTGTATTTTTTAAAAGTATATTTTAAAAGTTTTTCTTGTTTATTTTACTACGTAATTCAGAAATATGTATAGACTATCTATGATGTTATTTTTTTATTTTAAGCATATTTATTAATTATAGCTTACTTGGCACTTTATTATTTAAAAAAAAAAAACGAGATATTCAAAAAAGAACCCATTTTGGAAAAAAATTAATAGGAAAAGGAAGTACATTTTTTATACCAGTGACTTGTAGTAAAGAGGTGGGGGTTCAAATCTTACTGTAGACTGGGATTTTCAATACCGGATTCCTTAGGGCGACTCTGATACCACCCAGCCCTCATGGGCGTAGCCAGGGGGTAGGTTCGGGGTTTACCCCCTCCCCGAAATGAAATCCCCCCTGCGGGAGGAGGGGGGACGGAATTCAGTGACTGATTGTTTGCTTTCATTTTGTTTATTTTAGATGAGATTTTAATACTAAATCATCACAAACCACAGCACAGCCGAGAGGGTTTTGAGTTTAAAACCCCCTATCAGGAGGTTTTGTGATAAAATCACTCTACCAGGGGGTTTTGAGTCTAAAACTCCCTACGAGAGGTTTTGAGTTTAAAACCCCCTACCAGGGGTTTTGCAGTTAAATCACCCTCTTCTATAAACATAACTAAAAAAATGCAAACGACAATCACCAAATTCCAAGAAAACAACTAAGGAAGATATTGACTTTAAAACCGCCTCCAAAAATACTATAAACTTCCTCTCAATATAAAAAAAGCAAATTACACACTCAGCATTCTATGAGAGTAGCCAAAGGGGTTTTGAGTTTAACCCCACCCCCCTCCAGTTGGGGTTTGTAACTAAAAAGTACCTCTTCAATAAAAAAAAAAAAAGCAAATTACACACTATAAAATCTATGAGCCTAGCCAAAGGGATTATGAGTTTAAAACCCCATGCCAGCGGGGTTTGAAGCTGAAAAATACCTCTTCAATATTAAAAAAAAGCAAATTACGCACTCTAAATGCTATGAGCGTAGCCAAAGGATGTTTTTAGTTTAAATCCCCCTTCAGAGGGTTTTGATGCTAAAAAATACCTCTTCAATATAAAAAACTTTAGTTGAGGAAGTAAAGGTATTTAGTCGTAGTACTGGATATATTACAATCCCTATAACCGTCGGCCACAGAAATACATGACCTTTAAATCTTTTGCCCTGTTAATCACAGTATGAAAGAGTACTTACTTTTTAATTAAGTAGTTGTTTTTTGGTAATAAAGGATATTTATTTAATTTGACGGGATTAAAATGCATTCAATTTTCGTTTTCGGGCTTAATCGATTTAAACATAAGACAAGTAAATTTTAAACAAGTTTAAATCACTAAACCAGCGTGAGCTCCTATTTACTTACATAGTCGGTGAAAAACAACTAACAATGTTTCAGACACATTTATTGTTTTTTTTTATTTGCAGATCTTTAAAGTCATCACATGGGGCTTTCACAGTTCTTCCAATTCATTATCTCAGCACTTCAAAATATGTAGTTGTCTCGTCTTGCTATTGGCGATATTGTTTTATTGGAGTTACAAGTGGACAATTCAACGTACAAGTTAAAATTACAATTAATTCATCAGGCCCTGTATACTATCAAAATTATTCGTATCATTCATCCGAATCATTTACCAAAAATCTTTCAGGTATTTATATAGCAACTGTTAGATATTGAATGATGTTGCTTGTAAGAGCACCCCATGTTACATAATAATGGGGATTGATTCTAAAAGAGCACCCCATTCTACGTAACAAAATTTTGATCAATTAATTTACCTATTAGAGGGTATAGCTAAAAAGATTCAACTCGACTTATAGCTAAATTTAGGTATATTAGATCAACAGATCAGTGGCATATCGGCCCCTACTTGTATTTCCTAGGTTATTAAGTATAACCTCTAAGCTGGGCCGCCGCGAGGGTTTTGGCTGCCTGCGTGCGAAATTTTAAAAATGCCGCCCCCCCCCTTTTTTTTTCCTACAAAAAGAAATGCATTACACCTGAGCTGGACACTGTACCAAACAGCACGTTGATTTAAATCCATTTTTGTAGATCTTTCCCTTTTTTTTTCCCTTTTCATATTCACACCGTTGTCGTATCACCTCATGCCCTCTTCGATGTTTTATTTCAATTTTTACTTTTCATATTTTTTATTACGACGTTGCAAAGTCCTTCTCCAGTTGTATTAGTAATTGGGCTAAACCCAAAAAATGTTTATATATTGCAACAGTTATATAAGAAACAGAAGCAATAATATTAGTGATTAGTTCGGTATGAGACATATCTGGTGTACAATCTAACGTTTCGTGAAAGTATTTGTGTGCTCATACATTTTCAAGGATTTTATTTCCTATTTCACTCAAATTTTTTAATTGCCTTTATTAATAGAATCTAATACCCTTTTTTTGTTTGTGTCAAAAAAATATATTTGTGAATCCTCTAAAAGCGACTCATTGCCGATAATAATTCATTCTGTAAAGGATTGCTAAGACTGCTTTTCAAAATCATGCATATTTATTGCGTTGCATCTATTGTTGTTTCTTTTGAAGAGCATTTTTTTTTATTTTCTTTCTGCACTATTATCGTGTCTTTTCAGAATTAATATGACCCTTATCATTTAATCCTTTTGTACCTGTAATGTCACCTTTATTTATGTATTCCTAAAACAACCGACATGAACCCTCACATACAAAATAAAGTGACTCGAAACACAAAAGCCATTGACGTAAACTTTGATAATGATTATCACGATTGCATTTTAAAGAGGTGTGCATTGCGTCCACAATCATCTGTCATTAGCAGATTTGGAGATGCCTACAAATTTATCCAACGCACCTCTTGGACAAAATGAAGCAATTTAACAATGAATATTTTTCTTGAATTGATATAAAAGAAATAATCCTAAGTACAAGTCAATGATACAATTACTTGAAATAAAACACATTAAGGCAGTGTTTCTCAAACATTTCCGGTAGGCGAACCCCTACATAACAAAATTTACTTTCGAGCCTCCCTAAGAAGCTGGGGACATAGAGGAGTGATATAGAACGATGTCTTTTTTTTTTTTTGAAAATAGTGTTGCCTACATAATTTTCAAGCGTTGTATAAAGTTCTTTCTGGAGATATAATTGAACATTCTGCGGGTTTCCGCTGAAGTCGGCAAGGGGTATGATATCGGGGCCGGGCCCAGGCGCTGAGTGTATTCTGGCGTTTTCAGCTTCAGAAATTCTTTCTCCTAGCATTTACACCTTTTTCTCGTAATAAGAAGAAATAATTTTTTTTAAATGCCAATATTAATGAGTTTTCTTTTTAGAACGCACTATTCATCCTAGTAAAAAAAAAATAATTAAAATCTAATAAAAGAGGCAGCCTTGGTCAATAGTATTATTCGAGGGACATTGTAGGTATATATATATCGCACGGACGCCTGAAATGGTCGTGATCTTTTTTAAGATCATCTTAGTGCTAAGTAACACGTCTCTGTTGCGGACCTTTTTTTTTCACACAAAAATCGTCACAACAATGAAGTGCAATAGTCGGAAGAAAATCTACCAATCTCAAATGAGAAAATTCAGAAGTATCACACTAGCGCTTTTTCTTCAAAAAGTTTTAACCCATATTGTTGCATACGCCTCTCGCGAAAATAGTCTATATCTGATAATGTCTTTTTAAAAGTTAAAATGACTGGTCAATTGGTCAATTCAGACATGGATTAATAACTACTATGAAAATTAAACATTTTTTTCGACACCCCTCTCCCTTGTTGTTGGTCAGTCGTTGGTTTGTTGCTCCAAACAGCTAGTAGCCTACAACTTAATGTAGATCTACATCTATGATGACCCAAGAATATTCTACGCTTAACTAACAGCCATTTAACATAAAAGTAAAAATGTTTTTACATTGAGTTTTTAATTACGGTACTAGATATACTTACAGGGCTGGGTACTGACTAAACCACAATATTTATATGTAGTAAGTAGATACTAAGAAGAAAAAATTGTTTTGACTGATCTGCTTCTGTAAGCGTTATTGGATACAAATATTACAGACAACCCGCGAAAATTCAAGGTCAGAAATGAGTAGGCTCCTATGGAAAAACCCTTGGGAATCCCTAGCACGCCGCTACATTTGTTTTCTTATTTAAAGCTTCCAAAATAGCTTCCTTTTTATCGAATATCGTTTTTTATCAAAATAGTTTCAAAGAATAACGGAATAATTAGATTTTATATAAGATATTAAAATATTTGAGCATTTTTTTATTTAACTAAAATTTTAAAAAATAAAGGTAAACTTGGAATATTGATTCAGCCGCCCCTACATTCGGCCGCCTGCGTGCAATGCACAGAGTGCACAATAGGCAGCGGCGGCCCTGCCTCTAGGTACACAATTAAACTAATGTATGCGAAATAAGACTTAACAAAGTTTCAGGTAAACATATATACAAAGTTTATTTACGCGATGAGTAAACTACACGTGTAAATAAATAGCCATCAAGTAACAAGCCTTCTCAACTCAAAATAAACAAAAGCTACACATTCAAAAAAAGTATGTCAAACCGCCCTAGTCATATGTTACAACTAAATATACAATCTATTGTCCAATCCGGGAACTCACACATCGGTGTAAACAAAAATGAATGTCACATTTGGGCACTCAGGGGGTCACAGGCTTCAGGCCAACACGGCCACTTTCAACAAAAAAAAGGTCATGATAAACTGTAAGCTTTAGGGAAACCTATACGCTTCATCCTACTTATAGCCATCCGTTCGGTAAAACCTATCTGATTATTCAATACAGAGTTGCATAACTCAGAGACAAGGCTACAAAAATATGTCACGCTTGGGAGTACCTCAGGAGGCATAACATCAGGGTAAAATATACTGCCTGGAAATCATTTGAGGCTAAATCTACTGATTAATCATAAAATACGAAATACAATAATGATTAAAGATATATACGTAGCCCAAAGATCTCCAGAGCAGGGCACACTTCTCTCGAGACTCGAGTACCCCAAGACACACGACCAATTTAACAGAAAAAAAATATATACAGTTCATTACACAGGTCCAGTGGTCAAACTGGTAACTCAGGATCAAGTGGCTACTAAACACGGTCAACAGGCCCTTATATAAACTTCGTAAGGGGAATCACTCCTAACTATACAATTAATTAAAAATAGTTATTTCCCCATCATGTCACACAACTTTTAAATTATGAAAAAAAAAGTCTATTATCAGTCATCTATTATAAGTTGCACATTGCCTCAAGAGTAACAATTTACTTAAGAGTTTGATGTTTGACTGTCAACTTTTTGATATCCCAATGTAGACACCACAATTTTTTCATATACGAATATGTAGGCCTGTAAGAAGCATACTGTGTTGAGAATATCACCACCACTCCCATCTACTAACCTATATATATATATATATATATATATGTATATGTATTATCTTGTTGTTGAAAGTGCTAAATCGTCAATTGTGCTAATATGTTGTAGGTCTTTTCTTGAGATGTCAGATGTTACTGTGATGTGCCGGGGATTCTGTAGCTATATATCTCAATATCTAAATTACTATCTTAGAGATTCAATTAACGAAGATCCGTTTAATTCAAATACAGAACTTTAGTTCAAAACTTGGAATCAAATTAATGTAAAGTATGTACAGAAATAAAACTGTATCAGATGAATACCTTCTTATAAAGCTCAATAATAAAATTAATTCAGATTAATACTAGAACTAATAAAATACAAAACTATCACTGCAAGTTACAACTCAAAACCATAAATCATATGTTAAGGTGATGTAAAAATATAATGTAATATAAAAACTAGCATTACAATCCGGCTACGTCTGTTGATGAGTTTCCACTTTTATATACTGTTTATTTTGACATGAACACCTCCCGTTTTTCTGAATTATAAAAATATAACGATAGAAAGTTAAACGCTCAACAAAATTTTTTTTTTTGCCAGCTAATTTTAATACCTATTAAGCTGAATTGAATGAGGACGTTTATTCGGGTATCACTTGTACACCCCTCCCAACTCTCCTTCTTAATAAGCATTGACTGGTGTTATTTACACTATCTGACTATTCTTCTGATTCTTACCTCTTATTCAAAATATTTCATAGGCTCAATTAAATTTTTGTGGCAAAGGCCCTCTTTAGACCATTTATATCAAGTCACTCTGTCTGTCTACTAGAAAATGTATACATGTCATTCCTCCACACCCTACCTCGAATCAAGTTGAAATTTTGCAAAATAATTTCTTTTACATGCTAACACAAGAATCAATACAACAAAAACAAATTAGTTAATTAACTATTGGCAATTATTTAGTTTTTATCTTGAACAAGGGAAAGAATTTTTTTTTGACTGATAAAGTGGAATATTAGTCCCCTTAATTGTTTGTAAGGGGAAAAAATGTAAATAACTATAAAAATTATTTTCATAAGCTAGCCAGCTATCTGGCACAGTGATTACCGTCACATCAGTTATTGTTCTCGCATTCGAAGAGATACGTTAAATACCTTTTTGTCCATTATCACATTCTCATATCTAACATTTTATCTAGAATTAATGTATAATTTAATAGATCTAGACAAATAGTTGACGGGCTTGTTTCTCAAATGGAAAGATGCTTAAAAACGAGTTAGTTTTCTTTGATCGTAGTCTGTCTGTTAAACACGAGTCCATGGGTGGACATATCGGGCCCGGCTATGAGTTTGTGTGAAAAACATATTCCTTTTGTAATATTTTAAAATTATTTTATCTATTTCACATAAAAAATGGTGCATTAAATTCTATAAGAGTCGTTTTTTGATCGATTCTTTTTGTATAAAATTTTAAAACCTTGGTCATACATGAAATAATGACTCACAATGTTCGTATTCTTTGTAAATTTTTAGTAAAATGTATTTGGTCATATATTTTACAAAATAAGCAATTTGCACTATAATTGTACAATTATTAAATTTGAAATATAAAACAATATACAATTTTTTTTCTTATAATTAAGAAAAATAAATTTAAGGAAGTCCCTAGCTAAATATATGTTTTGACATTTTTTTTTAACAATAAACAAATAATATCTAAAGAATGGAAAGTTCAACACAAAGAACTATAAAAAAGTTGTTTTTTTTTTTAAATATATTAATCAAATTTTCTTTTAATAGGGTGCGTGGTGGCTAGTGCTAGGCTTCCTAACCTGGGGTCGTAGATTCGAATCTTGGTGAAGACTGGAATTTTTATTTTTGGCATACTTAGGACGGCCTTCAGTCCACCAAAATCCAGTAGGTACCTGACTTTAGTTGAAGGAAAGTAATGGCAGTTTGTCGTTGTACAGGCCACATGACACTCCTTATCCATTGGCTCATGAAACAGATGACCTTAATATCATCTAATCTATAGATCGCAATGTCTGAAAAGGGAACTATCTTTTAATAAATTTAAATCTTACGGGCCTTTATTAAGAAAGTTTAATTTATGTATACCATCTTATTTCTTTATATTAACATTTTACTTTTTCACGCAGCGTTTGAAACCATGCAAATCTTAGTGAATACAACAGATTTAACTGGTTCTGTGGTTGAAAGTAATGGTGTCATTGCTGTCCTCAGTGGAGCTGTTTATGATATCTTCAGTTGTGCGTGTAACTCAAACACCTTTAAAGGAGTAAGTTTTGAAAAAATAATACTCTTATCTTATCTTGTAAATTACAGATGTTACTTTACAAAAAAAAAAAGAGATGATGATAACGTTCATATGTCAATTTAGTCATGCATGTTAACCAATGACTCTGCAAAGGCTCAGGCAACCTATTTCATGCTCTAATAACACTTAGGGAAGAAGGATCATTTGTACAAATTTGTCCTAGCATATGGGACAAGGAATTTGCCTTTATCTTTGTGTCTTTCAGAGTATTTTATTAAATTTTGTTTTTGTATTTGAAGATTATGGTTCAGTGTTTTATGTATAGGGTGGAGCATGAAGACCTCTCACATTTTGAATGAATCTACCAAAAGAACCCAACTATCTAGAAAAAATGCTTATAGTTTTGAAAAGTAGATTTAAAAAACAGTTTTCTTTTAATGGGTTTACATTTTATTCTTCTATCCTGAAGGCTTTCTAAATTTAGTGATTTTACTAAAGGCTAAAGGACTGGTCAAATGTGAATTTTTCTTTTTTTATCTTATTAATCTCACTGCTCTAATTCGTGTCTGTTCCAGTTTCATAATATTTTCTTGAGTTGAGGGGTCCCAAACAGAGGATGTATATCTCTTATTGGCCTAACCAAGGTTAAAAAGCATTTTAGTTTGAGGTTCTTATTTGATTTGCTGAAATTTCCTTTAATTAACCTTACCTTATTGCTTTCTAAGATTTTTTTATTAGTTTTATCACTATGGGGATTCCATGACAGTTTTTTGCGTTCGTAGTCGTTGTTTTAAAATGAATAAGATAAGTGGAATATCATGCTTTAATTCATTTAATTCTCTTTGTAAAAATTTCTATATCTTGTGTTGTTTTTTATTGTTCTATATATTATGCAACCGTTTGCAAATAATCTGTCTTTTGTTCCTGAGCTAATGCAATTCGGTAAATCATTTATGTAAATTAAAAATAGTAGTGGACCAAAGATTATTTATTGAGGTACACCTAAGTTTACTGTTATTGGGTTTGATTTAGAGACATTTATTATTACAATTTGTTCTCGCGCTATCAGAAAATCCTTAGTCCATTAATGCAATGGACCATCAATGCCAAAATATTTTAATTTTATAAGCAAACTATGATGATGAAGTTCGTTAAAAGCATTGGAAAAATCTAAAAAGATAGCATTTATTTGCTCATTATTATCTAAACTTTTTGAAAACTTGTCAATTAATCCTATAAGTTGTGTTTCACGATCTATATTCTCTAAAGCCATGTTGGTATGTAGTAAGGACACTATGTTTGTCTAAGAGATTTGCAATGACTGCTTCCTGTTGTGTGTTCTAGGATTTTACATGTGATACTTGTGAGTGATACTGTTTTGTAGTTTCCTGGGTCAGATTTTTCTCCTTTTTTAAAATAGGAGAGTGACGTTAGCTTCTTTTCAGACCCTTGGTACTCTGAATACACCGGTAGACTGTTAACATTAATTAATATTAAAATTAGTTAAATATAGGTAATGTTTCGATTGATATGGAGATGAAATAATATAAAGTAAAACAAAAAGTAACAATTCAAATCCTGTATAGAATGCATTTATATTTTAGCAGCAACAAAAACGAATTAAATCTTCTTGATTGATTTTATAATAATTTTTTTTATTTAGTTGTCTACATCAAGGCCAATATACCTATGCCATGTTTACAAATTAAATCTTACTTAAATTTGCCGTCAAAGAAAAAAATAGAATACATTCAGGATGAATTAAAGACTTATATGACAGCTGATGAAATTTAAAAAAAAATGATTGAGATAATGTATAAAGTAACTTGTGACCTCCCTCTTCATGGAAAGTTAATATTTAACCGAAAAATGTTTGCAATGACATAAAGGAGCGATGGGGAAAACACTTCCTTTCCGAAAAATTTCTTACATGGTCTGTTAGTTCTAAATGTCATCGTTCAAATAAAGTTGAATAGAAAAACCGTTTTTCACGTTAATTCGTTTTGCAGCTTTTGCCTAAAAGTATTGGCCAATTATTGGCTTGGAAAAAAGTTTTAGCTGTGAAACTGTTCAAATGACTTCGTTCAGACGTTTGTAAATTAAAACGATGAACTCTACCCAATTCAAATTTATTTCTTAATTACCGGTACT
The DNA here is from genome assembly GCF_947242115.1 of Biomphalaria glabrata. Lineage (NCBI taxonomy): Eukaryota > Metazoa > Mollusca > Gastropoda > Planorbidae > Biomphalaria > Biomphalaria glabrata. Next base: position 10,827,870 of record NC_074718.1, read on the forward strand.
TTAAAAAAATTATAACGGTTAAATTAGAGTTTTCACAATGTGGCAAAAAAGCTAGAAATATTGATTTTGATTTTGGATACTGTTTTGGTATTGATTTGTTTAAAAAAGAAAAAAAAAGGCATCGAGCTTGTACTTCGGCAACGTCTGCTCGGTGTCCCAGTACAGTTACCAACAGAGCTATTGGCATTTTACTTTAAATGGAAATAGAATGAAGATGTCGATCAGGGGTTCTCAACCTGTGGGTCGCGACCCCTTTGGGGGTCGAATGACGATTTTCCATGGGTCGCCAAAGACCATCGGAAAAAATATTTTTTATGTCTAAAAAACGCGACATTGTGCCAAATTTTTCATGGGTAGCAACTTTTTTTTTACTATAATTTTCATTTGAGAATATATATTGCTGAATCAGAATCATTCCAAACTTTTGAATTGTCTCAGCATCAGATTTGTAACAGTTTAAATTACTGTTATCAAATGGTGAGACGAGACACAACGTACGCCATTGCTGAATTAGAGGTTTTATTTCCACGGCTAAGATTTACGCACATAATTGAAAACCAAAACCATTTATAATTGGGTAATACACAATCAAATTATAGTCTATGATAGAAAAGATGATAGTTTCGTTCTGGAACTCTCGGGAAAATTATCGTTAAGAAAAGAAAATAGTATGTCTTTTTTTTTTTGATAATATGGTTTTATTTCAATAGTTAAAGCGGGAATTGAGAAACCACAATGCGTCATTTGTAACGATGTTCTTTTATCCGAATAAAATTAATCCAAACAATCTGAAAGTCTTTTTGATATCAAACATCCGAGCTTTGACGACAACGACATACAGTATTGGAAATGTAAACTGAGTCAAGAAAGCCCAAACTTTACAGCTGGCTAATAAACCAAAACATAACAGTTGTCGAACGGTTGAAGCATCTTATTTGGTGATCCTCAGAATGGTGAAACCACACATCATAGCTGAGGATTAACTGTTGCCAGCGGCCATATACACTGTTCGAGTACTGATTGGAGCCGCATTTGTTAGTTCTACTCAATTTAGTTTAATCTCCGTATCTATTGACAGAATGGCTCTCTGGTGATTTATCGATCAGATAATCATGGCAATTATATAAAACTCTGCCTGTGGTCCCGTCTGGGGCAAAGGCCATCTACTACCTTTAACCAGGCGTCTCGGTTCTGTGCAAATCTCTCTAACTGTCCTAACATCTTGCCAATCTGCTTAGTATAGGCTATCTAATAACGGCGCCATGTATTCTGTAGGATTCCAGGTGAAGGCTAGTATTGTAATGATGGATTCAGACATGTGAATGGTGTGGCTCCATTTCAAATATTTATCATCCTGCTTGAAGAATCCAAAGATGTTGCAAATGGTAAACAATTGCTTGTTTACGTGAGGATTGCGATGTTAAAGACAGTGTTCTCTTCTTGAAACGACGCAGCACGTGATGTATTTAATGACAAATGTGTTCATTTCTGACAAAGTAGAACATCTCTAGCAAAAATATTTGCAATGTCTACAAAGTTGCTTCAAAGGTGGTCAGAATTTCAATTTTGTTACAGAATGAGTCACCAAAAGTCATACAAACTCATCGATGAATATTTAGAAAATGCCACAAGAATTACAAGAAGTAAAAGAAAACAATGCTTTCAATTTACGTGAGATCGTGTGTTTTAAATGTCCACTGCTTTCAAAGCTATGTAATGATCTTGATGCGTCCAGACGTTATTTCACACTGAAGTGAGATTTCTGTCAAGAGTCAAAATTCTAAAAATGTTTTTTTTTTTTTATTCGTGTTGAAGTCAAACAGTTTTTCAGAAAACAAAACCACAGTTATGACGGTGAAGTGAATTACATTAAAGACCCCGTGTTAGAAATCGCTGTCATCTTAAATTAGTTTAATGTCCAACATCTTTGCGGAACAGGATTTTCCAACTTGTTAAATACAGAAGTAGACTTGATGCAGATGACGACATTCGTTCTGATCTTGTAAAGATTGCCCTAAAATTGTTGATCTGATGAAACAGAAATAAGTTCAACTTTCACAATGACGTTGATATTTTCCCTAACTGGCGCAACAATTTTGTACCAATGTCGAATGCAGTTGCCTTAGCTGTTTACTATGCTCCGTAATGCTTCCAAAATTGCCGCATAAGTATACAAGATGAATGTGATGATCACGTGATATAAAAGTAAATAAATGAAGGTAAAAAAGTAATTTTTTTTTATTTTTGTAGTTTGGTTACAATGAAATATTTAGTGTTTCATGATTAAATGTACAGCTTTGACAATTCATATTAAATATGTAGATTATTAATACGATTTTATAACATTAGAGTTTATAACATTTAAAATATGATTTTACATTGGGGGGGGGGGGTCGCCGCATAGTGACCAATTGTAAAAAGGTGTCGCGGAACTAAAAAGGTTGAGAACCGTTGATGTAGATCAAACTAAAATTCTGATTTAGCACTCTTAAGATCTATATGCACTAGATCTAGATCTAAAATATAAATTTGGAATAATTTAAATGTAATTTAAATTAGATTTATGTAAAAAAAAAACTAGATAATCTATCAATAAACCGAAACCAAAGCAGTGAATAAATATGTACATATGAAATGAATAAGCTAATGTGAAAATAGATAATAGATTTCTCACTAATAAGAAGGAAGCATTAATGAAACATAAAAATATGAATGCAGATATTGATATATCCAGATCCATATGGCGATCAATCTTAAACCACAGTTTCTTACTCACCATTAAATTCAAAGACAGTGGCTTAAGGTATGTTACCACCATATGAAAATATGATTTTAAAAAAAAAGTCAAGCAATCCACTTAGAATACAAGTCAATTAAAAAGAATTTTGAAATGTAAAAAAAAATCAGGATTTTAAATAAAGGGAAACTAAAGATTAAGTTTTAATCAAGTAAAAGAACTATGGAGAAAAAAAAAGACATTTTAAATGTATTGTCTACGGAATCGTTGATCTGAAAGATAAGGCCAATTCAAATCAACAATTGGATTGTCGTTCTAGAGAGCAAGAGTTAACATAAAGCTTAGAAACAGCATGTACAAATTAAAAATCTCTGTTAAAAGTAGGTGTAAATCAGTGGCTGTAATGTGATGTAGAAAGCCCAGCATAATGTTGGTGTGATTAGAAAGTAGGGTTAGATATATATATATTGGCAATATTTTAGTAAAATTAAACGCCCGTGGTGGTTACCAATAAACTTGGTATGTAATTTTAGATTTATTATTCTTTGGATGTAATGTTTATTAAACTTCGGCATCTAACCCTATAAATATGTATATATATTTATTTTCTATTCAATTACTAGGATCATATGATTGAACAAATGCTTCCTGAAACGATGCTTGGGCAAGAGTACATATTTGTAGCACAAATTGATACATTAAATTTTACTGATAACTTTGCAACTGTCGTAGTTGGTTTCTTTATTGCTGAAACTGGATTAGTTTTTAATTCATCAAATTTGATTACAACTGGAGCTTCAACCTTCACAATTGTGGACCATAGACCTGCCAAATTAGTCTACAATCGAACTGTTTCGGCAACTCTTTTACTGCCTAATAAACATGGCACTGGTCAAAGTAAGTTAACATTTCACCTTTTCTATTTTTTTTTCTCAAACGCAAATGGTAGTTGAACTGCAGCAGCTAATCTGAACTTTGAACAACGGCACAACAACCAATTTTAATTCCTTCTTCCTGAATTAATTTCCTTATACCGATCTTTAAAGAACTGGCCACCTATTTGCAATCTATAGAATATAATTTTTGTAATGCTAAATAAATTCCACACAAGAAATTAATTCTATTTTAAGGTAAGTTTCTGAGATCCAAATCTGGCATATATTTGCGTTGCGCCTGTTTTAGTAACTACTTAAAGGGCAGAAAAGAGGTTATTTTTAATCGGATGATATTCGCAACATTTGAATGTTGAAAAACCTAAATATACACTAAGCATAAACCCTTCTAAGGGTCATCAGTTCTAATCAGCCTGCATTATTGTATTGCCCCCCCCCCACACACACACATACTACACACACTTTAAATGAAAAACGTCTCTCCTACCACAACACACTTTTAGCTCCGTTATTTTTTAAGACTAAGACTAAGACTAAGAGACTAAGACTGCTTTATTGATCCTTACGGAAATTTGTTGTGATTACAAGGACTCTTTTCTCATATAAAGAAAACACAACAGAAAAATACACATAAATACAACAGACACAACATTAAGAAAGAGTTCATTCAGCGACTACACACAGGTATCTTGGTGCTTTTAATGTTCCCTGATCAATGAGTGGCGGTGATAGAGTCTGACCGAGTGATGTACGAACGAGCTTTTGTACCGCTCCGTTTTTGTTTTGATTGACAGCAGTCGCCCATTTCGCGACGACCTGGCGTAGTTCTGATGGAGCGGGTGGCCGTTGTCTTCCAAGATTTTTTCGATTTTTCTAAGGCACTTTTGTTCAAAAAGTTCCTTTAAATGTTGTAATGTTGTGAGTGTAATTTTTTATGCTTTTTTTTTTGGTGGAATAGTGAGCATTACAATAAGAAAGCATAATTTTTGGCATCCTCTAACAAAATGCATTCATTCCCAACCAAAAAATCTTAGACCTCATCACATTTTATTTTGTATTCCTCGCATGAAAGGCCAGTAAAAGACATAATGTATACCCTTCTTTGAATAAATCGTCGCATCATAACATATAATAATTCATTCACACTGCACACATTTTAATCGTAAATTATTGAATAGTTCTTTATTTTGATTTACAATAGAAGCCAAATCTAGATCTAATCGTTTTATAATTGTGCTACACATTTTCGTCAAGTCCTTTCATTTCTAACTGTAGTACATTTCTATACACATACATACAAACACAAATACGTTTACATACAGATTTTTTTGTGTTATTTGTAAACCTTACGTAAGGATAATTCCTCCGATTTACTCTGACAATTATTTAGATCTAGCGGAGAATTTAATTTATAATCTGAGTCTATGCCTGTGAAGAAAAAAAATGAGCGGTAACTGAAATGAAAGAAAGTTTCGCATTAAAAAAGGTGTTAACGTCTATTTATAATGAGTACTTATAATTTTTACTTTAAATATTTAAATGTCGGCCTTAAAAACATATTGTGTCGCAATTGCTAATGCAAAATCATTTGGGTAAATTAAAAGGCTGCTATTTCGATATACCCCAAAAAATGTCCTAATTTTTTAGGCCTAGATTAAGTAATATATAATTTAAGTATAATATAATTTTTGCATTATATCGTCCACGGCAAGGGGAAGAATAAGCGATAATTAGTAATCAGGACCAAGGATTTTATGTATATATTTATGCGCAATAAGTAAAGTGCTTAAAAACTTCAAAATACGTAAAAGTGGCATTGAAATAGTCTAATAAAATCACAAATGGAAGTTTTCAATTAGATGAGGTCAAAATTAATACCTATCACTCTTGATAAGGTGTTACATATTAAATGATGTTGCTTGTAAGAGTACCGCATATTACATAATAATGGGGATTGATTCTAAAAAAGCACCCCATTCTACGTAACAAAATTTCGATCAATTAATTTACCTATTAGCGGGTATAGCTAAAAAGATTCAATTAGACTTATAGCTAGAGTTAGTTATTTTAGATCAACAGATCAGTGTTAAAGGTGTGCTGGCGCGTTCGTCCAGTGGCATATTGGCTCCTACTTGTATTTCCTAGGTTATTAAGTATAACCTCCAGCGAGATCCAGGTATACAATTAAACTAATGTATGCAAAACAAGACTTAACAACGTCGCCGGTAAACATATTGTTGTGATACGGTTACTATGTGTGGTCAACCGTGACACACGGTAAAGTGTTGGGTACCTGGGAGAAGGGACTTGTGTAAAGTGACGAGTCTGTTGTAAACAAGAAGAAGAAAGTCATCTAGTGAAGTTGTTCTGTATACAATGTTAGCCTTGTATATATGTTATGTTGAAATACTTCACAATTAAAAAGGCACTTTATACTTAAAGGAACTTGTTTCTTCACAACTGGCAACCCCGACGACGAGATTAAAACAAAAAAAATTGTCAGTGAACAGAAAAATGATCCAGATCTAATAAAACTCATAGAAAGTGAAGCTCCACCAAGACGAGGTTTAATCAAGATAGGCGAAGATGGTGTTTATGTGAGAGAAATTTATCTGAAAGCAGGCAAGACACAACAATTGCTAGTTCCAAATAAATATAGAGCAACAATTTTAAACCTTGCACACGACACCCCGTTTGCCGGACATATGAGAGTAAAGTGAACATTGAATAGAGTCTTGAATGAATTTTTGGCCTATATAAAATCTTGTCATATTTCCCAAATGCTGGGAGCAAAGGGAACATATATGCAAACTCCAATACAAACAGCAAACCTAACTGAAATGCCATTTGAGAAGATAGCCATCGCTACATACTGACTGTTGTAGACATGTGTACACGGTTCCCAGAAGCAATACCATTGAAAAGATTTTTTTCCGGAGATGTGGAAGACGCACTAACAGCAATATTTTCAAGAACAGGTTACCCTCGTATAATACTGAGCGATCAAGGCACTCAGTTCAAATCAAATGAATTTGCGCAGTTTTGCAAGACTCGAGCCCACCCTCAAACAGATGTAGTGTGCGAACGCCTGATCTCAACTCTGAATACAATGCTGAACAAAGTAGCACAGGACAACCCAACAGACTGGGACAAGCTGATCAGCCCCATACTGTTCACCTACAGAGAAGTAACACACACAACAAAGGGCTTATCACCATTCGAGATGCTCTATGGCTCACTTGTTAGAGGACCCATGTCACTATACAGAGAATTTCTAGTTAATAGGAACATAGAACACGAAGTACTGACAGGATAGGATCTTGTCATTAAAACAAGACAAAATATAATCGAAGCATGCGAAACTGTTCAAAAGCAAGCAAATAAAGAAAAACCAGAACTATTGAGAAAGCTAAATCAAGGTCGAAAGTTGAGGACACTACAAGTTGGTGATAATGTTATGGTTCTGCTGCCTGACAAAAATAACCAGCAATTTATAAAATGGCAGGGCCCATTCCAAGTTACAAAGGTGATTTCGAAGGTCGACTACAGCATAAACATCAGAGGCCGAGATAAAGTATTTCACATCAATACGCTAAAGCAGTAGATGCCCAGACCATTTACTCTTTCAACAAATGCTAAGCAAGACACGCAAGACAGTCATAGAGTAATGATGATAGAACCAATAGAGGAAATAAATGAATTACCATGCCCAGTTATTGAAACTTAATATGTCACAAGTTTTACGTGTTAGAATGGACAACAAAAATTATTTATTTCCGATAGACATAAGCGACCCCTGACAAATTGTCAATCGACCCCCAAGGGGGTCGCGAACCACAGGTTGAGAACCCCTGGTCTACATGCTCCTATATAAACTTCGTTTATGTCACACACCCCACCTTAAAATGCCCTTGTGAGGAAAATATGACGCACAAGGCATTAAACTTTAACTAAATTGGGAAAAAATGACAGTATCAAACACCAAAAAAATTACAAGTTAACATCGCTACTTAGTTAATATTTCTATATTTCCTAATTAACTCACAATTTTGCCATATCATCAAAACTCTTTATAACATTAATAATCGACTAGTATAGGAGAAAAAATCAAACAATTTACATCATCAGCTTAAACTATTCAAAATCTGTCCTTCAAGTACTCATGTACAATACAAATATGAGGAGAATTGCTTCACTACATTGTGAATTTATACAATAAAAAAATACATCTCAACTCTAAACAGGCTAAATATCGCAGCTACTAAAGTTCTCCATCAGAAGTCAACGGGCTTGTCAACAAGACTGATGACTGGTTCGTTTGCGTAAGATAGTAGTGCTCTGTCTTTGTGGTCATGTGATAGTCTCTCGCGGCCTCTTGAAGTCTCTTTCGTCCTTTGGTAGTCTCTAGCGGCCTCTGGTAGTCTCTCGCGGCCTCTGGTAGTCTCTCACGGCCTCTGGTAGTCTCTCACGGCCTCTGGTAGTCTCTCGCGGCATCTGGTAGTCTCTCGCGGCATCTGGTAGTCTTTCGCGGCCTCTGGTAGTCTCTCACGGCCTCTGGTAGTCTCTCGCGGCATCTGGTAGTCTTTCGCGGCCTCTGGTAGTCTCTCACGGCCTCTGGTAGTCTCTCGCGGCATCTGGTAGTCTCTCGCGGCATCTGGTAGTCTCTCACGGCCTCTGGTAGTCTCTCGCGGCATCTGGTAGTCTCTCGCGGCATCTGGTAGTCTTTCGCGGCCTCTGGTAGTCTCTCACGGCCTCTGGTAGTCTCTCGCGGCATCTGGTAGTCTTTCGCGGCCTCTGGTAGTCTCTCACGGCCTCTGGTAGTCTCTCGCGGCATCTGGTAGTCTCTCGCGGCATCTGGTAGTCTTTCGCGGCCTCTGGTAGTCTTTCGCGGCCTCTGGTAGTCTCTAGTTCTTTCTTTTTATCTGAAAAGCTTAGTACTTAGTACAAAAATCAATATCAATCGAATAACAATAGGCAAAACTTGAGAACTTCCAGTAAATAAACAATAATCAATGCTATATGTTTACTGCAATACATAACATCAATTTTGTTATGTAGAATAGGGTGCCCTTTTAGAATCAATCCCCATTATTATGTAATATGAGGTAATCTTACAAGCAACCTCATTCAATATGTAACATCTCCCGAGTGCCCCAGGATGCAGAACATCAAGGTTAAAATTAAAATATACTGCCTGGAAATCATTTGAGGCTATATCTACTAATTAAATACCAAATACAATAATGATTAAAAATATACTTAGCCCAAAGATTTCCAGAGCAGGGCACACTTCTCCCGAGTACCACAAGACACACGACCAATAAAAATATATATATATAGTTCACTACACAGGTCCAGTGGTCAAGCTGGTAACTCAGGAGCAAGTGGCCACTATACACGGTCTACATGCCCTTATATAAACTTCGTTAGGGAGATCACTCATGTCTTTAAAAGTGATCAAAAATAGTTATTTCCCCATTATGTCACACATGGCGTCAAACCCAGGACCTAGCCATTCAATGTGACACCTGAGATGAATTAACGACGCATTGTGTCACCATATGAATACACCTGTGTATTATGCATCAGAGCAGAGCAGAGTTGTGTCTACTGAGTGCCTAAAGGTAGAATTGAAAAACTGCTCCCAGATACCCCCTCCCCCCCCACTGGTCCACAAATGAGATTGGACCATAGCACTCCAAGCATGCTATAAGCATAAAGGAGCGCTATATAAAAGCTTCAAATTTATTAGGCAACAAAGATGCATTATGGCACTGTATACCGTGTGGGTTACCTCAATTTACATAAGGCCTTTTTGAATCCTTTGATGCGGACACTTCTAGCCCATACAACAATTTCAAATGAAGCTCACCAACCGCTGGCCAGATCCATGTCTATTAAATATTCTAAAACTTATACAACACACTCATCAAATAAATCTACTAAAGCAAAAATACCCAAAACCCTAGTAATAAACTTAAAAAATATTAGGAATAAATCAGCAGAATTAGAAATCTTATTAGAAAGTGAGAAATAGGACATAATTGCAGGAATAGAAACTTGGCTGCATCCTAAAATGTATACCTCAATAGCGATTATGAAATTTCTTAGAAAAGATACGACAGATAATAATGGATGAAATCTTTAGCTATTATTTTAAAAAAAAACATACTAATACCAGAAGAATATCCTTTCAATAAACAAAATTATAGAATCAACATTTTGTAAAATTAACACAACTCAACATCCCTAATAATACGCAGTATCTAATTCTAAAGACTACCATTATCTATTTTATCTTATGTACAGACGTTACTTCATAAAAGAATATGATTACATCCTACGCGTCATGCAGCTAGTCAAGCATGTTAACCAATGACTTAAAATCTGCAAAGTCATTGGTTTTCCTGGCTGGCTCAGGCAACCCATTCCATGCTCTATAGCACTAGGGAAGAAGGAGCATTTGTACACATTTTTCCTAGCATATGTAAAGAGGATTGTGCCTTTAATTTTGTGTCTTTCTAAGTATTTTATAAAATTTTGTTTGTTTTTGTATTTGAAGATAATGGTTCTGTGTTTTATGTATAACTGCTACTTAACTTTTGAGTCTTTTATCCTAAAGGCTTTCTAAATTTAGTGATTTTACTAAAGGTGTTACTCTACTCAAATGTGAATATTCCTTTGTTGTGAATCTGACTGGCTGACTGCTCTATTTTTTGTCTTTTCCAGTTTCTTAATGTTTTCTTGAGTTGAGGGGTCCCAAACAGAGGATGCATATTCTATTATTGGCCTAACCAAGGTTAAATAACATTTTAGTTTTATGTTCATATTTGATTTATAGAAATTTCTAGTTCAGAACTATGTAATCGGAATAGGTTAACTATACTTAAAGGATTAAAAAAAAATTCTGATTATGGATGATTTCAACCTGCTTGATTTACATTGGAAAACAGTAACAATATACCAACAACAAAACCTTAAAGATATAAGGGTGCTATTCATAGAAACTTTACAAAACTTACAATCAGATCAAATTATTATTAAAAAAAATTACTAGATTAAGCAACACATTAATAATAATATATACTATCTATACTATAAAGTATAAAGTAAGGCGTATGTATGTATGTATGTATGTATGTATATGTATGTATGTATGTATGTATGTATGTATGTATGTATGTATGTATGTATGTGACGAATAGAAATCAAAAGCGCTTGTCAGGAATGTTCCTTGTTTTGTGGAGACAGCTTGCCACCCAATGCGCCGTATGGCGCCTGAGGATCTAAGTAAGTAAGAATAGCAGATTTGTTTTTCGAAATATGTATATGGCCTCCTTCAGTAGCGAAGTGACTATGGATCATCTCATGGAAATGAGATGAATGCCTTGGCATAAGTTGTGGTCGGAACTATGTCGCCCACACATCAGTTCCCCCCACTCCAAGCAGCTGATGTATCCAAATGAACGGCAGTGCCGATACAGTTTGGGGCCCGCGGCGTCGCAGGTTCTGCCAGAGTGTAGCACTGGGTACTGTAAACTGCCTTAGGGTCGCCAGCTCCTGATTTTTCCTTAGGGTTGACTCCCAAAACCTTTCCCATGATTGGGTATAGCTACAAGGCAAAATAGGTTTCAATTCAGAGTATTCCTTCTCCTAGGTGGTAGCCTGCCATGGCTAACGAGCTTCTCCTGCCCTCCTGGTTGTCAGAGGCTATTTGAGACGCATGCCATTAGGAAGCTTTTATATGTGTGGAGTGCTTACATCCATTACCACTTCCGGCAATGACAACCTTGCGGAAATAAAACTTTTTTATTAGCAGGATAATGCACTGTGGATAACTAAAAATATGCATTTTGTTGGTTTTCAATACCGGAAATAGTGTTTGGCGGCGAGGCTCCGCCCCGAACCTCGCTAGTATAGCTCACAGCGCTCCTCCAGACCTTCTTGCTGGCACTAACTCCAGGAAGAGCCTATTCTAGGGTACAATAAACATTTTCCGAAAGAATAAAGGGTCAGAATGTAATTAAGATTAATTATGTGCACACACAGACACACACATATATACATATATATTTATATATATATATATATATATATATATATATATATATATATATATATGTTTGTAAAAATGTTTGTTTGTAAAATGTTTTACATGTTTCGGATGTTCCTTCAGAGTTGAAGATAGTTTACTTCCTAGTCCAAACCTCCCGCAGGACGACGGGGAATGTGAGCGGGCAGGGTTTGAACCCTCGACCGTCTATAAATCCGAACGACAGTCCAGCGCGCAAACCGCACGACCAGGCAGCCATCCTGGCATATAGGCAGCTATATGTAGGGGAGGGAATCCCCTCGATCCTGGCTACTTCCATGATGTAGAGTTAAGACTATTTTTTAATAAATATCATTACAAAATTATATATGTAAAAGTGAATTACCATTTGTCAGGTACCGGTACAGAGAGTTTAGCACTGTAAAGCCGCAGTGGTGCGTTCTTCCACCAGTACTGTATACTATATACACCAATGACAAATGAAGCTTTTTAGTTGGTATTCCCATCATCAAATTACCTGATGGCACAGCCATCATCAGCCTTATTGCAGATGAAGAAAGTTTGTACCTTTCGACAGCTAACAAATTTTAACCTAGGATCCTTCTTTAGTTGCAAGAATCCTCCTATCTAGCTCTTAAGCTAGCGTCCAAGACTCGCAAGCATATAAGAATCTGCCCATGTCCAGGGAGCACATCAGTCTCATTTTGGTGCCGAGGGCTACGCCTTTAAGACTGAAATATTTTAACTCCTTATTTCACTTTCAGTAAGGGTGTTTCAAGATCACCTAGAAGTTCATATACGCCTATTTCATAAAGCGCTGGTCGTGTGTGTGTGTGTGTAATGTACATATGTGAATGTTGTTTTGTTTGTATCTACATTGTTATTGTTAAAGTAGTAATGCAGAGGTGGACAATTGTAGGCAAAACTGAATTTCCATTTGTTTGGACCATTATCTTACCTTATCTTATATATAAACTTGTAGCCAATAAATTTGTCTATATTTTATTCATATTTGTTATAATAATTCCCAGAATTACAAGAATACTATAACGGATTAACATTATCCTATACAAGAACCCTAATTTTTCCCACGCATTGAGATTGAGTTAGATTGTTTTTATTGTAACAGTATAATTTAGACGATTTTTTGTTGTTGTTTTTTTACGTTATTAATTTCATCTCTACATTTATTTAAGTATTACTAATCTATCATTAGCTAAAATTTTTAACTAGAACTATTTTTTTTAAGCTAACGTTAACAGTGATCCAGCCATGGTAGTTCTACATCCACGTAATGTCTGGATAAAAACATATGCTGCAATACTCACCAACGATGAGTCGTCAGGCTCATTAAGGTTACTGCTACTGACAGAGAGTAACTGCAGCACACCTTTTAAGGTAAATCTACTGAGTACTACATTACTAGAATAATATTTTTGTAACAGCCATATTAGAAAACGAAATTATTTAAGGCTAAACAAGTTAACATAAAAATATTTTTTTCTTAAAACAGTTACTTCTTTTAGACGCTGATGACCTTTTGTAAGAGCGATTACTTAATCTTACTTAATCATATGATTGAATTTGTAATAGATCTAGACCAGTGATTCTTACTTTGGCTTATTTAAAACTTGAGATTTCTAACATTGTCAAAATGCAGAAGGAACAATGTTCCCATTAGCTTAATTTTATTTGTTGTTGTTTTTTTTTGGTGAATTTAGCAATAAAAATATTTATATAAACTATTGTAATAAAGTAACGGAGGCAACTCGACGATATGCAGATGTTTATTTACATGCGGACATCACAAATACATAAACGTCTACCTTGAGCAAAGCCTTTTATAAACTTTTGACTTGGGTGGATTCTTGTTATCCTCATCGTAATGTAAACATCATTCACAACACAGTCACAGCGCCTCCATCACCACTGTTTGTGCAGCCACAGTCCTGATCAGGCAGCTGCTCCTTTACTAACGAGTCTATATCCCTCTTTTTTATCACATTTTATCACTTTTTTTTCTATTTGTCTTTCTACTTGCAATACACTTTCATCTACCTTGTTCCCTATCATGTTCACCATCATGCTCATTTGTTCACGCAGCTAGTCGTTAATGTCCTGTAGCAAGTCTTGCATAGTTTTCAGAAGCTCGCTGATATCTGGATCCACCTCAAACAACACCACTTCTTTTTACATAATAAATGGAGTTACTAATATGTCTTCCCTCATCAACACTAGATTGTTATTTGTATAAACACGAATCTTCTACATAGATTTAAGCATTAAATTATATGTTACATAAGTTAGAGTTGAAAAGAAACTACTTTTTATTACTACTTTACAAAACTTTGCCACGTATTTTGATGTTTTTCACATTTTTGTGTAGTGTTAAGAGATCATCTTGTCCAGTCTAGGTATAATATACTGATATATAGGTCTGTGTCTTCGAATTATTGGACAGGACCAATGACACGTTTGTGCAAGTTTTTAGTTTAGAATTTGTAGCTCCGTAATGGTTATACTTATAAAAAAATGAAATCATCTACGGTCTCCTCAGCTATTGGGCGATAAATCTAAATTTTTTTCTTTTTTTTTTTCCTTTACCTATCTCTTAGTCTGTTGGACCGTTGGGGCGTTGCTTTATTTTTAAAGAAAACATGTTTAGTGCATTTAATTAACATCAACTCGATCTCACACGAAGTACCCTCCTACACACGCACTGATTGATCCAAAGGCAGACCAGGAATGCGCTGGATTGGTGATGTGGAGGCAGAGTTACAACAGCTTAGGTTACGTTAGGGCGTGGAGACGAAAGGCTCAGGAGAGATTTGAATAGAGGGATGTCTTGAAGCAGTCCAGAGCCTAGCCCTACTGGCATGGATGGATGGATAGACAGAATTGCAGTCCACGTCTGCACTTGCAACACTCAAAACAATCTTGAAAAAAAAAAAAACATAGGCCTAACCCTCAAAACTAAATCACATTGATGCGATCCTTGATCATGCCCATATTTTTATAATATTTGCGCAGCCGCAGAATTACAGAAAATGATCGTGGCAATGGAACTGAGATGCTATAGAAGTATCATATAGCCTATATTTGGCTACATATAAAGACCGCATCACAAACGAAGATATTAGAAACAGGATCACAACAGCCATTAGGTCCTTTGATGACCTGCTAACCATTGTAAAAAAAAAAAAAAACACAAAATAAAATGTGTGGCCTATCACAACGTACCCAATGCTCACAAAGACCTTAGATATAAAAAAAATTCGTTTAGGTAACACTATATGCTACCATGTGCTAACATTTTTTTTACCTTCGGAAGATGACCCATATTTGATATTCGTTTGTTTTTTATTAATTTTTTGTTGTTGTTTTGTGTTGTTTTTTTTTGTATAAGCATAGTATAAAAAATAGGTGTGTAAACTATACTTATAAAAAAGAATTCTGTATTTCTCTTCAACATTTATAAACATATTAACATAATTGATTATTAACAAGAGGTTAACCAGCAAGTTTTAAAAAGGTGGACGGTGTAACAGAGGTGCCCACCACGTAAGCGCTATAAAAATTAACTCAGGCGCAATTTCGCCCTCACTGGCATAGAGGAAAGTAGCTGACAGCAGATGACAGTTGGAGACAGCTGAAAGTCACTCACAAAGTCCGCGGAATACACGTTTGAGGCCGAGGACAGACGCAGACGGCGAAAAGAAAATCTAGATCGATCGCCTGCGGACAATGGTTATGCTTGCCCTGGATGTGGAAAAATATGTAGGTCACAGCTGGGGCTGCGCAGCCACGGGAAATACCGCATTCCTCACTAATCTTCGGACATGAAGACAAGCCTTATAATTCTGGATAAAATAGATCTAGGCATTTTTCTAGACCGAAATGGATCTACGGTGTTTACCAAGTAAAATGTCATAACCTTTAGTAATACTACAAAATAATGATCTAGTTTTATATAGAGAACGTGGAATCTACTTCTAGTGAATTTTAGTGCTAGTGTGTAGGTCTATCTAGTCTAGATCTTGTTAGTATACTTTATTACTTTGAAAGTGTGCTTAGTAAGACGCACCTAGATCTAGAACTCATTCCTTTTATTTTTTTTTCACCGTTTAAGAGGCATATCTATAATATTTTTAACTTAACATGTAAGCACACATACAGACATACACTTGACGAATGGGAATATCCGCCATGACTTTCCCATCAGGCAAATGGGATTGTTCGAAATGTACCACAGATTAGCCGTCTTGTTTGGTTCTGCACTGAGTCTAAGCCCGTTAGAGACGTTTGCCACGCGTAAACTAGTGCCAAGAAACCTTACCCAACCGAGGTAGAGTGTCCGCTTGGCACCCGACTTCATGTGTCCATTCTCTTTATGTCGTTCAACCTTGCGAGGCTTTTTGTCGTACTTCTTGCACATGATCAGACATAACCAGCTTAGGGTCCAGGGTAAATCCCAAATACCTGGGTCGTAATGCCGATTCGAGCGTGGTCCTATCGATTGTTAGATTTATAGCTTTTTGTGGATGTCTTTTCTCAAAGTGAGTAGGGTCTGGACCGTCTATGAGCAGTTTATTTCCATTTCCACATTCGGGTGTAGCATGAAACCGTGAAGAGGTCACATTGGATTTCCGCCGTGAGAGCTGCGGTGGATCTCCCGGTCTACCAGATTAGTAGGTAGTCGTCGAAGAGCAGAGATCGAAATTTCAATGATTCTGTAAGATCATCTATGTAGTTTAAGAACAACGTACATGATAACGAGGAGCCCTGCTGTAAACCTTGCTCAAATGTTCCTTTGCGTGACGTGCTAGATCCATAGCGTGTCTGAACCGTCCTGTCCTTTAGGAAGTTTTTTAACCACCAGTTTGAACATTCTCCAAATTTTAACAACAATCTGTCTTCAGATTCTTTTTTAAGCTGTTTTAGATGAAAAAAAATTCCCAGTGTCAATTCACCCTTGCGTTTTACTGTACCTCACTGAAAAGCGTCAGCTAATGACGCATAAAGACATAGATTAGGATAAGATAAATTACAGCCAGTGGGGTTTTAGTTCCAACCTTCAAAAAAAAATTCACACGTTTTCTTTTAATACCAGTCACTTTGATTCATAAATTAAGTAAAGTGAATAGATCTGATTTTCAACCTGCATTTATTTTTTGTTAGAAAAATAGCACGTTATTGCGTGAAAAATACCCGAGGTTAGAATAACGAGAAACATCCTAATTAGAGTAGGATAATCAAAATTAAAATATTTTTCTGATGATCTCTTACTCTAATATATTATATCTACCATAACATTTTTGAAAAATGGATGAAGTATAAATCTGTTTGAACAGAGAAAAACAAAATTGTCGAATCAACACGGATAAATCAAGGAGTTTGTCTTCTTCAAACCTAGTGACGATGTCACTGGCATTGTGTGTAGAATTTTCCATCCGTTGTTGCTTTGTATAATTCGAGAGCGCTCGCAGTTTTCTAGCTAAGCATACAATGATGTCAAGCTTTAAAATTCAAAATAATTGCTTATAGAATTACTATTCCAGTTCGCAAGTAAAGTTTCAGGATTTACCCTTAAAGTTAAGTGTACCAATACTCTAATTATATTGTAATCTTTTTTTTTTCAGTTTGAAAATATACAACCAGAAGAATGTATTACGTTATCAAACGAAAACTATACAGCTTACAAGTATACAATAACAGGCATCGGCATGGCATCAATAATTAACATGGATTGCGAATTCACAGGATATATTTACACGGTTGTCTTGAATGTAACATATCCTGCATTTGCGTACGCTTTAATTGCAGTAGTAAGTATCTCAAATAATATATGAGTTTATAAATAAAACTTTTTCGCATTTTTTACAATACCAAAATTTAAATCATAACTTATTGGAAACAAAAACATAAAGCCTGGGTGGCTGGACACGGATCCCGAAAATGGCACTAACGATTTTTTTTTTCAGAAATTTGACAGTTGCTGTATAACGTTGGTAAAAAAAAAAAAGGGAAAACTCTAGTTGGACGGTTATAAGTTCTCAAAGTAAAAAAAAAAGAAATAATTTTTAATTTAGCTAGAGAACGAGAAAATGTATGTAGACATTATTAGTGGCCCCCGAAAGGGAAATAGACGGTATTAGTTTTGTGTGGAATGTCTGTCCGTCTGTCCCGTTTAGATCTCGTAAACTAGAAAAGATAGTGAAAATTCGACATCATAATATTTTAGGCCATGCAACGGCTACTTTTTTCTTTTCTGGAAGTAAAAAATCTATTTTTTTTAAATCACTTCTGCAAGCAGTTTTTTTTTCCATAAAAATATACCACTTTTACAACTATTCACTAATAATAGTAACAAAAAGGGAGGCTCGATAGTAAAGAGAAAGGGATGCACCATATTTTTAACACATTTATGCAAACAATTTTAGATTTTTTGTCAAAAAATATTTTGTTTTACATTTGTATTACTAAATTAAGTTAGCTCTGTTATACTAACTACTACATTTACGCAAAGAAAAATTGTAAAATATCAATGTATCATATTTTCAACACCTTTTCTAGTTGACAGAAGGAGAAACTGATGGACAGACAGCTAGATAACATACAAATTATAGCATTTTACCACACCTTTCTTCTGTAGTCTAGTGGCGTAGCTAAGGTGGGGGTAGGAGGGGAAGAATTTGATGATCCCCCGGGCCTCAATTTGAGGGGGGGGGCCAATGACTGTCTAAAATGTGTTTTAAATAAATTAAATATTACGTCACTGCTATGCTATGTAATCTTGCTTTTTACGTTGTTATATAAGTCAGTGACTCTGTTGCATGTTTTCCACACAGATTATTAATTCTTTTCGTGCGGGATTACTCTCAATTTCAAGGAATAACTTACATGCCGCTGACTAGCGCCGTGTTACTCTAAGGAAGTAACTTGGTATATAGGGTAGTTTATTTCATCATCCTTATCATCCTTATCATTTAAGAAGAAACCTGATAAGAGCACTGAAAACAAAGGAGACCATGAACGTGTCGAAAAAAAGTATCACTATTCAGATGATTCATACAAATATACAGCAGTCGAAGAAGTGAAAATGTCTTTGTATGAGAGAAGTAGTGCTGCAGAAACTCCAGGGAAATAACCTTTTACCACAGTCAGAGAAGTAAGTGATACAGATGATGAGTCAAATGATGGTCTTCCAAAATCACTTTCTCCAGAATTGGAAGAAGCTGTAATTAAGTACAAAGACTTCGGATATATCCAGCCTGGAATTTTATCTGAGGAACTGCAAGCAAAATTTCTGTCAAAGTGTTGTTTTTAGCTTATTTTTCCAAAACAAAGATGAACAGTATTTGTTTCTAGTAGACTTTACCCAAACTAAATCACGAAGTTTGACATCATGGTTCACTAGAAAGCTTTCAACAGGAGAAATCTGAAAAACCGTTCTTGTCTCCTCTTCTCTCCACACATGGGATGTCTATTTTATTTTGCATGCGTACTGTTTTTCTGAGGCATCAGAAAAGATATTATTGTGCAAACCAGGAGTTGGTTTCATCAAATTTAAGTAACCTGAGATACTGAAAGTCCACCACAGGCACGCTTTTTTCGAAGTAGAAGCTAGAAGAAGAAAAAGCTAAAGGCAGAACCAGATAAACTGTCACATATGTTTCATGCGCAAATTTGGAAAAATGAGTAGATATTCTGAACCGTGTAGCAGCAGCTATTAAGTACTTTGCAAAAACTATCTCAAGCTTACGTGGTCACAACGAAAAACTGAATTCACCCAATCCTGGGAACTTCCTAGCATCTTTGAAATTTCTTGAAGAATTTGCTGAAGTTACGAAACACCACTTACATAGAATCGAAAATGGGAAGACACATTATTTGTCACTAGAAATTCAAAATGAGTTCATAAACTTGATGGGGAATAAAGTTAGGGAATCAATTGTTGGGAAAGTCAAGCAAGTTTGTTACTTTTCTCTGATGCTTAATTCCACCCCAAATGTTTCTCATTAAGAACAGGTCTCCCTAATAGTTCGTTACTTTGATGCTGATAATTTCGAAATAAAAGAGTCATTCATTGCTTACTTTGAAATTTTGAAACCTGTTGGACAACATGGACTTTGATCTGTGCAGAGGTCAAACCTATGATAACGCAGCCACAGTGAGTGGCTGTCTGTCTCTTACACATAAATCCAAAGGCAACATTTCTGAACTGTGCTAATCACTCTATGAACCTGGCAGCTCTTCATTCTGGTGAGATAGATCCAGCAATTGGCACCTTCTTTTTTTTGGAACTGTACATGAATTGTTCAACTTTTTTTCCTATTCACCCCAGACATGAAAGAAGCTGAAGCCTGGAGTTTAATAAAGGAGAGTAATACAAGGTGGTCCGCAAGAGAAGAAGCTATGTCGGCAGTTTCCTTGCATCTCAACAAATCATCAAGCTGTTGGAGAAACTTTTTGAATCAATAACTGAAAGAATGAACAATAGAAGCAGTGCACAGAATCTTCTTCATGCAAAGGAAAATTATGAATTTTTTGCTTAACTGGAATTCTGGTCAAATTTCCTGTGCCAAATCGATATAGTTCAGATGAAATTACAAAAGTCTGGACTGCATATACGGGAAGCTGCTGAAGAAATTAAAACCCCTTCATGCTTTCTGCAAAATGATGAGAAACTGACGAAACTGATCACCCAATCCATCGAAAGAGCAAAAGAAGGTAAGACTAAAAATAAGACAGCTTTATTGATCGTTATGTAATCACTGATTACAAGGACGCTTTTTTCATATAAAGACAACACAACAGAAACATACACATAAATAGAACAGACACAATATAAAGAGTTCATTCAGAGACTACACACAGGCGTCTTTTTCATGTTTCCTGATTAACGAGTGGCGTTGATATAGTCTGAAAGTGTGTGGTACGAACAAGTTTTTGTACCGCTCTGTTCTTGTCTTGAATACTATGGATTTTCTGTAATAAAACAACCAGAAGAAAGAAAAGACTTAATGGGGAGTTGAGCTCTGATGTAGTATTGTCAATAGAACTGCAATTTAAACGTGTTGCGACAGAAGTGCTGGACAGACTTCATATGGAGATGAAGGACAGATTCCAAAGGCTGGAAAACCATGTGGACACCTTTGGGTTTCTTCTTGAACCAAGACACATCTTGCAGTATATGGATGATGACAATCTGATGAAAAACTGTGTTACTTTTTCCGGTTTGATGAAATACAGGCAAATCGCTTGTTCTATGATGTTAATGATGCATGAGCACTTTTCATCAACAAACCAGTGCCACAATCACCAGTTGGCATATTGAGGAAGCTGGCTTCATATGGTAATGATGTGTGCTCAAACCTTGCAACATCCATTTGAATACTACTAACTCAGGCCACTTCTATTGCGTTATGTGAGAGATAATTCTCTAAGCTCAAGTTAATCAAAAACTATCCCAGGAGCACAATGAGGCTTAGAAAGGCTTTAATGTCTGCGGAATCACAAATACTAGACACTATCGATGTAGATGATGTTATAGATGCCTTTGCTGCACAGAATGCACGACGTGAGGCGATATGAATTGAGATTTGTCACTTGAGCATTATTTAGCCAATAAACAACGGTATTATTCATTAAAAGAGTCTTAATGATTATTTCCTGTCAATTTTACTGATATACCGCACCAATCTGAATGTAGGGTTATATATTTATTAAGTACATTATCTCATGTCATGATGTCAAATGTCACAATGCAAGAGGCCCCTAAAGAGGTTAATCCCCCGGGCCCCCAAATCCCTAGCTACGCCCCTGCAGTAGTTGTTAAAAATAGTATTTAAAAATTATTTAATGGTGCTGTAAGTAGATACTAATGTCATATTGAAGTAGCCTATAGGCTAATAAATATTTTTAGATGTTTATTTATTTATGTGATCCACTGTAAAGTATATTATTGAAAAGAGAAGTTTAATTTTTAAGGCTAAAAAACTTCACCATACACAACTAGCTACGATTTACATATGCATTATTTTTTACTTTAAATCTGTTTATTTAGAATTAATGTCTATTTCGCATTCATACAGAGTCCGCCGGTTGAACTTGAAACTACAGTAATAACGATGTCCTCTGAGTCAAGCAGTTTGAGAACATCCTTATTTACACAATATACTTTTAGTAGTACACCGAGTGAATCGATTACTGCATCACCAACGTTGCAACACCCTGCTAGCAGTAGCTTTACAACAACAAATAATGTCGTAGACGTCAACAATACCGTCTCGGTATTGACACAGAGCGCTCCTACGAGTAGCATAACTAACACTGTCACAGATAGCAGCAATAGCTTTGCGGCCTTGACTATAAACACCGCGATCAATAGCATAGCACCAACATTTACT
This sequence comes from Biomphalaria glabrata, assembly GCF_947242115.1. Classification (NCBI taxonomy): domain Eukaryota; kingdom Metazoa; phylum Mollusca; class Gastropoda; family Planorbidae; genus Biomphalaria; species Biomphalaria glabrata. Next base: position 10,849,962 of record NC_074718.1, read on the forward strand.
GTTTTAGATACAACCAATCTCGTCACAACACTAACATCACAAACTGCTAGTATTGACATGGCGACATATACTTGGACAAGTGTCGTAGCTACTAGTATAACAGTGACAACGACTGACATCACTCCTGCAGTGTCAGATGTCACTTTCAGTGCCACAGTATCTACGACGCATGCCAGTGACTTCAGCCAAACAATAACTCCGGTGTCACCAATTGTCATCAAGGATACAATTCTGGAGCTAACTAACAAAACTGTGAAGTGCCCATGTAATTGTCTAAATAAATTAATTGAATTGATTCAACAAAACTTGACTACGTTGAGTAAAGCAAGAAAGCTTGAGATAATTCAGACACTCTTATTAAAAAGATCGACCCTCTCCTCCTATCGCAGAGAAAAAACCTCGGCAGAAAATGTAGAGAAATCTGAACAATACATTGGCTCAACGTTTGGAGTCGTCACTGTTTGTATTGTTATAGTTGTTATTGTTTTATGTGATTTGGTAATTTTTACCAAGTTTTTGTGTCCATATTTAAGTGTAATTAAAAAAGTCACTAGATAGTTTCAATTATAAACTTTGAGCCTTTTGGCTTTTCACGATACAGTGTAAAAAAAAAAATAATGTACTCTTTGCATTTATACATTCTTATTGCATTCAAATAAAGCATCCTAAATAAGATTAACCTATATAGAGTAGTGGGGGGTGGTATAAAAAAAACATATAGAAAAAACGTGAGAAAATTGAGATCTCAGATAAGAATCGCTGTTGCCAGTTTCACAACAAGCAAAATATAAAATAAAATCCTTTGAAAAAAAAAAACAAAGCTTATCTTAAGGGGAAGAACTCCGCCCTTAAAGTGATATCTACCAATAATATACTCGTTATTTCCATTATTAAATATCAAACAAAATAATTAATTATCAATGCAATGCAATGGGTACTTTTTTATTGAATCATGCTTTGTTAGATACAATAAATAATTGTTTTAAGTGTTTCAACTTGATTGGAAAAAGTGTGAGGGAGAAATAGCGCTGACAATCATTTAAGGGGACTAAACATAACAAATTTAGCCATGTCTGTGAACACTGAAGAATAAGTTTCATTTGTTGTTATCAGTTAAAATAGTTAATTACCAGTAATTAATTAACTAATTGAATAACCCTTTTTTTATTGATTTATATCTAGTCAACGACAATGAATAATTGTGCAAAGTTTCAACTTGATCCAAGAATGGTCGGAGGAGAAATAACGTATGCTTATTTTTAACAGACAGGCAGAGTGAGTTTAAATAAGCTTTGTATAAAAAGTGCTAATATTTGGCTTCTCAGAATCCCCGTGGATGGTTGGCCATCGATTCCTGAAAAGCCTAGGCTAGTCTTCTACAACATTAACTGATCCTAACAACTGTACTTTAGTAGAAGTACTACTTGTTCAGTTGCTACTTAAAAATTAATTAATTAGACGGTACACAAATTTGGCTAGAATTTAGCTACTCAGAGTCCAAGGGAGTGAATATGCATCAGCTTGCACACTCCCTCCCGCCCACTACCTGCACTGTATAACTAGACTTAAACTTAAAACAAATTATTTACACAGCAGTAAATACAATGCAATGTTTACAGTTAGCAATGTGTTATTGCATACAATCTTAATTGCTCACGCAACACGAATAATTTAGATTAATTTTTTTAAACTAACTCTAACGTTATTTCTCCCACAGCCAATTTCGGATCAAGTTGAAATTTTGCATAATCATTTCTAGTACCCGACAAAACAAGGGAAAGAAATCATACTTCAAAGATTTAGTGGTATAAGTTGAATGAATCTCGAGTAAAAAAGTTTTTTATGCATTTAAAATGCGATGACGGAAACATTCACAAAGATACTACCTTCTTTCTCATCCCCAAAATCCTTTTCCCAACTGGTCAAGACAAGTAAATTGGTAAAGCTAAAAGCATGAAATTGCGCTAAACAAAACAATTAGTAACAATATTTATTACTAGTCGACCGGCGGCGTAGCATACGCCGCTATTTCGCAGGGTCGACCTTAGGCCACTGCAACCTATGCGACCGCAGTGGGCCCCGCACTTTAATAAGACCCACATTTTCATAGTACCCGAGCTAATTCATGGTGTATAAATTATTAAATTAAACCATTTTATAACTTAAAACAGATTTCCAGCGCCCTCCTGTCGATTTACCAGGAGCTCCTGGAAATCTGCCGAAATCGCAAAATATACGAAAAATTCCTTAAAATATACGGAAATATATACACAAAAATTGTCATATTGGAATGTCATTCAATATGGAAAACGACAATCTTACGCGCGGCATTATGCATTAGCCGTAATTGTGTAATCTGGTGAAAGAAGCTTCTCGCGCCTCAAACTAATGCTCTAGTTCAGCAATTCTCAAAGATAGATTGAATCATTAGGTAACTCTTGCTATTGGGCGTGATCCATGTAGGAAACAGAATTATTATGATATACTCTATGACTTTGCTACACGCGAGGTTCGTAAATTAATTCTGTGCTTAGTAAAAAAATGAATAAAATGCATAGACAAATTTATTTTCTATTACTAACTCTTAAATTTCACTTATCCACTTCCCTACCCAAACTTGGCCCCGCGAAATCCGTTTCGCTTAGGGCCCCACAATGGTTAAGTCCGGCCCTGCTATTTACATATACATGTATATACATAGTAGATAACATAGATTAGATCCTAGTCCAAACCTCCCGCATGGCAAAGGGGGATGGAAGCGGGCAGGGTTTGATAAATTTAAACGACAGTCAAGCGCGCAGCCAGTCATCCGTAGTGTGAATATGTTTTCTCGTGGACTATCCGCAAAAATAAGAGAGTGATCTTTCCTTTACTTCTTCTTCTCGTTTAAACTGTTGAGGGAAGAAGAGAATTATATATAGAGATTGTTATTTTTTATACATTAAAAAGTGAATCACATGCCTTATCCAAACATAATGATACAATTACACTTAATATAACCTTTTTTTTTTATTTACATTAACAAGTAATGCTAGTGAAAGTTTCTTTTAGCAAGAGTGAAGTGTGCAGTCATCTTGGTTATTGTATTTACGTCATGTGGAGCTGGGGGTCGGTGTAAGCGCTTGATAAAATAACAGCTGAAACACGTCTACAAGAGTACGATGGCAGATGGCATAAGAAAGCTCTTCACATCGCCCGAGTCAAAACGTTGAGTTGATCAACGGAGCACTGGCAGCAGCAAGAAAACAAAAAAAGACGAGCAGCAGCAGCATGAATTAGCTGCATTTGGTATTTTGGGGATGAAACAGCAGATATCTCAGGCACTGAGCAAATGTCTTTGTGCGTTCGGTTTATTGAAGGCGATTGTATTCGAGAAGACTTTTTATTGTCGCCCCAATTGTCCAGAGAGACGAACTGCATGTGTCTAACATTATTTTCAGAGAATACAAAAATGTACAGGGACCAAGGCTACGATGGCTGCCCCCGTGATGGCTGGCATTCACAGCTATGTTCAGGCAAGGATTCGTGAAAAATATGCAAAGCAGCTTTTGCCGGTTGCGGACTTACACCCTTACACTTTTCAGTTATACGTAACGCTGTTATTGTTATGAAGAAGACTATCTATTTCTTCCGTAAGAGCCCCAAGCGAGAGCGTTGGAGCTAAATTTAACTCTTTTGTGTGAAAAACACAATGTGCTGAAAAATACGAATTCATTCGCGCTTTGAGTCACAACTTTCAGAAGATCTTTGACTTTTTTGTGGATCTTAAAAAAAAAAAAACGGCTACAATTGAAAGAAGACAAACTGCACAAACTGTAATAGATGCCTGGTTCTCATGTGTTTATCATTTATCTTTGCATTGTCGTCAATAATTCATCTGTTCTTGAACCTGATTTCCAGATGTTGCAGTCTTTCCGACCTAACATAGTGGCCACTTAACAACACAACAGCAGTCTCATTGACACAATCAAAAACTAGCTTGAGCATGCTTAGAAACACTTCAGTAAAGCGAGACTGCTGGCAGACAAGCTTGGTGCTGCCGAGAATTTGCAGTCGACTGATTTTTTTGAGCTATTACAAAACACGGCTTTACATTCCGATCTTGATTTGTTAAGTATCTTCATTAACGCCTCGCTTTTCGAGCAATAATGATGCTCAGTTCAACCTTTTTTGTCTTCATCCTAAAGTGATGCAATGCAATGTGAAGAGGAAGCTTAGCACGATAAGCGTTCATCGCCAGCTTGTCCATCATGACGAGAAGCATTCTTTAGTTAAGTTATTGACAGTTTCGGCAACCACAGTGAACATTTGCAGTTTTTTTTTTCTTTTTCTTTTATTGACAGCAGGGAGACTTGCGCTGCAATGGTAAGCTTGCTTTACAACATGTACAGGAAATAAATTGTTTGTTCACATGTTTATTTTTTTTTCATGAAATAAGCTTTTACAGTGCTCTTTAATATCATATATTGAGAAGGAGTCGGGAGGACATGAAATATTTTTTAAAAAATATTCTCCATAACAATGAAGTTGAAGCTACGACTTTGAACCACACGTCGCAACTTGCACACACTTGTAAAACTTCTGCTGGCGTGTGTGTGTGTGTGTGTGTGAATGTTGTTTGTGTTTTCATCTATATTGTTATTGTTTTAGTAGTTGTGGTAGTAATGCTGAGATTGACAATTTTAGTCAAACTGAATTATCCTTGGTTTAAACCAATAAAAACTTTTCTTTTATTATACTTGAACTTTGTATAGAATTGAAATGATGTAGTTTGATCGTTTGATGTCAGCAACCTTATTGCAATCAAATCCCTTTACTGGCAATTTTCCTTGAAGCATGTATACCTTTATGTCATTTTGATAGAAACTTCATGGTATTGCACGGCATATTGTGTTGAAATCACATCCCTTTTCTAAAAGACTTGTGTCATTTTTTTTTAAATTAAATGAATTAGTCTTAAAAAAACTCTCCATCCTATCTAATCAAATACTTGCATTACATAGAGTGCTCAACATCTAACAGACTTTTCAACATCTTTACACCTGTAGTTTGATATAAGAGAAATGTATGGTATTCCCAGCCTAAAACGGGAACATACACAAAAAGCAATAACAAATCACTTAAGTATAGGTGAAAAAAAAACTGACGTAGTAGTATAAGATACAACATAATTTGCAATGAATCGTGAACAATAAAAATAATATCATGACTAATGATCAATGACCCTGATATCTTGTCTTGTTACAAAAGCTTTATCTGTCTGGTAAAAAGTGTGTAGGCCTACACATTATTTTTCCGACACCCAATCTCGGATCAAGCTAAAATTTAGCACAATTATTTCATTTACTTGACAACACAAGATTCAATAAAAAAAAATTATTGTCTTGTTTTCACTTTCTTATCTTTCAAAAATACCCTATTTGATGATACCTTCACTTGCCTTTTTTTCTTATATGGTTTCGTAAAAAGACTCTAGTAGATGATACCGTCATTATTGACCTTCTTTCTTCAAACGTTCTTTAGATGTTTTTTCCTGCTTACAAGGGACATTTCTTAACACAACTTCAGATGGCATTTTGTTTCGCCAGTATGATTAATATTGTTATAATCCTGCTCCCGAGCTGACACTGATGGTGCGCACCAGCGTACCGTTCAGCTTGACAGATAGACGACCTATTGATACAAGAGGAAAGAATGTTTTAGATCCAACTGAAATGAACTGTAGGTGATGGAAGTCTCTGCTGTCTTGAACTAAGGGCTACCAGTGTACTGTATTGAGGTCCTGGAGTGACACTGGAAAGTGCCACTCATTGGTCTGTACTAGTGTTTAGGTAGAAAAGGACTTAAGATTCCCTGTGACCTGATAGCTGAAGTTCATGTTTGTGTATTTTATAACAGTAAATAAATATATAATCTATTATAACCTCCTTTCGTTAAGTGCGTGCCTGAGATCTCATACAATTTATTTTTTAAAGAATAAAGATATCAAAAAAAAATAGAAGGACTTTCAGACAGAGCTATGGCAACAAGACGTTTCACGCGAATAAAATATTCGTGAATCTCGAGCCTGTCCCAGCTACGCCAATGAATTACCAATAATTAATTGACTAATTGGTTATTTTAAATAATTAATTCATGTTTTAGGTGCAAGCATTAATTGTTTAAAGTTTGAACTTGATCCGCAAATGGCTGTGGGAGAAATAACATGTTATTTTAACTAAGGGGACGAAACCCTATATATTTAGTGCGTAGACATATATAAATATAGACTGGGAAAAGGAAATAACTTCATGTAACTTGAAAACATGTATATCTATTGTATTCGGATTTCCGAATTCTGAAAAATTGAAAAATTGCATGATCTTCAGTCTTAGAGATTAAACAAAACTCATAGACATAAATAAAGTACACAGAAATGCAAGTCACAAATTTTCGTTTCATAAAACTCTATTATCGGCCAGTCTATATTTATTTATGTCTATGATTTAGTGGTATATGTGAGTACTGAAGAATTAATTTCCCTTGTGGATATCAAAACAAATTATTACCAGTAGTAAATTGACTAGTTGTTCATTGTTCTTATTGATTCCTGTCTGCTCTATGCCATTAAATAATTGTGCAAAGTTTCAACTTGTTCCAAAAATGAATAAGTGTGAAAGAAAAAACGTGTTCAAAATTTTTACCAGACAGACAGAACAGAGTGATATAAGCTTTGTAAAAAAAAAATTTAAAAAACTTTTTTGACAAGTGAATCGTTAAAAATGCATGATGTTAAATCTCTGATAAGAAACATTTAACAAATATAATTAAATATTCACATATAATGTATGTCAATGTCACATGCCTGTTTGTTTATTGTTTTTTTTGTTTAGTATTTTGATAATATTGAGCTCATGAAGATTATTCCTCCACTTTCACACAGAATACCATGGCTATTTAATGAAGAGGCAGAAAATTACGATTATTTCTATAATCTAATATAAGCTGCTACCATTCATTTATGCATGAAAAATTTTGACCCTTCCAGATAAAATTGATTTGCATAAACCATAGACCAGTGAAGGATCCATGAAAATCTTTGTATGGTTATATTTAAGGACAGTAAATTCAACTATCGGGGTCGCTCGTCATTGTTCAAGGTCATTGGTCATTGTCACAGTTGCATATTATTCATTTTTTGATTAATTTGTGTGCTTATTTATTGCTGGATTATATTTGATCGCCTGTATTTTTACAGTGTATCGTTTCAAGTATAGTATTATATGTCAGACAAGTTATTGTACATATGATTTATACTTTTAGTTGATCATTATATTATATTGAACTGAGCTTAAAATCATTAAACTAAAAAAAATATTTACTTTTGTATTCATTCATTATATTCTTGTAGTGTGTTGAATATGTACCCCCTAATTTGTATGTCATATGACTGTAGAGATATCTCTAATTATAATATAATATAATAATAATATAGAAGGAAAACGTGTCTATTAAATGGAAATGTTATAACCAATATTATTTTGGTAAAAAAAAATAATAATGCAAGTATCGCGAATCTTGTACAGCAGAGTTTTAAAGTAGAATCCTTGCCATGGATACGAGATGCAATAGCAGGATTCTATGAATTATTCACACTGGCATCGTCAAAATTTAGGAAATTTGAAACATAATTTCAATGGGCCATATGATTGTTAAACGTTTCTCCAAAAAGCAAGCTACGATGGTATGGCCGTAGCACAAGATCCTCAGAACACACGCAAAGACATTTCTGTAGGCAACAGTTACAGAAGAAAGAAAGATAGGTTGAATAAAGAAGCACTGGAAATACAACATATAAGAATGGACAGGACTGTCAATGAAAGAGAATCTATCTTGACAAAAAGACAGAGAAATGGAGATAGAGAGACAGACACGATCATATATATCTCTCCAAAGGTCTGACATATAAATGGCCGGGAAAAGATGAGGTTGCATGTATATATGTTGTAGATAAGTGCAAAATCTGGCATTGTATAGAATACCTAGACAATCTATAGAATACATGACAATTTCAGGCAAACAATGACTTTACTACCTTGCCTAGGCAATGTATAGAATGACTAGAACTGCTTCAGGGAAAGTGTGAAATGTTGATTTAAAGTATTTTATTAATAACATTCGTTTCTCAAAATAACATTTCTTGTCGCCAGTAATATAAAATATTTAGTTTTGCTTTAAATTTCTGAGTTTATTGAATTACGACTCTATAAGTGTATGCTGTTTACAAATTTCTTGTACTATGTAAATTGCTGATGTTGTAGATGAATTACAGAAATGGGAATCAAATTGGAGCATGTCTTTCCACCCAGAAAAATGTCAGTTATGATAAGTAGCAACAAAAATAAAACAAATTAATTCTACTTATCTTATTCATGGTAAACCAGTGACACAGAATAAAAACACAAAATACCTAGGTGTTATAATAAATGAAAAACTGTCATGGAATCCACATATTGAAACTATCAAAAAATCAAACAAAGCATTAGGGTTTATTAAAAGAAATTTCTATAAATCAAATAAGAACATAAAACTAAAATGTAATTTAACCTTGGTTAGGCCAATAATAGAATATGCATACTCTGTTTGGGACCCCTCAACTCAAAAAAAAAACATTAAGAAACTGGAACAGACACAAAATAGAGCAGTGAGATTCATAACAAATGAAAATTCACATTTGACTAGAGTAACACCTTTAGTAAAATCACTAAATTTAGAAAGCCTTCAGGACAGAAGACTCAAAAGTAAAGAAGCAATTATACATAAAACACTGAACCATAATCTTCAAATACAAAAACAAAATTTAATAAAATACTCAGAAATACACAAAGATAAAGGGACATTCCTCGTACCATATGCTAGGACAAATTTGTACAAGTGCTCCTTCTTCCCTAGTGCTATTAGAGCATGGAATGGGTTGTCTGAGCTAGCCAGGAAAACCAGTGACTTGGCAGAATTTAAGTCATTGGTTAATTTGCATGACTAAATGCATGACGCGTAGGACGTAATCATCTTCTTTTTTGAAGTAACGTCTGTATTATATAAGATAAGATGTTTCATATCATGTTTTATAAAAGGTAAAAGAAAAAAATCTTTGATTAAAAAAATATAACTTTTACGAAGGAACCACGTGACTAGATCTTGCTCTATCAGCTTATGGAAAGTTTTGTTGTAATGATCGTGGAAAACCACAAGTTAATAACTCGTCCAGAAATTAACTTTAAAATCAACTTTGTGAGCTATTTTACAAAAAAAGAAATAATATTTAATATAAATTATAAATTATGGCTTTTATATAGCGCCACTTTCATGCTTATAGCATGCTCGAGCGCTTTGGTCCGATCTCAGTTGTGGACCAGTTGGGGGGGTGGGGGGGGGGATGGAGGGGTATCTAGGAAAAGGTTTTTCCGTGCTGCTTTCAGGCACTCAGTAAACACAACTCTGCCCGAGTCGGGTGTCGAACCTGTAGCCCCCTTCATAGGTAGCCAAGCCAAGCCAAGTTCAAGCGCACTTGGCCTCTTTTTATCATTTAAATAAAAAGAAGAGTACTCATAGAAAAGTTTTTTCCCAACTAAATACTATTTGAAGAGTGTTGGGCATAGAGTTCCATTTGCTTCCATGTGTTTCTGTATCTTTTAATTTCTCATTTAAGGTTAAAGAAACCAAAGAAAATTTAATTCACTGAAGTGTATTACTTTTAAAATACTGTTATGACTTTTCCATGCGCACCACCATCCAGGCTAGTGCAGAGATGCGCACTTCTAGTAACCAAACTAGAACAAGATGTTGACATGAAGACACTAACGATTTCCGCTCAACGAGAGGAGGTAGGCTTTGATTATAATGACATTTGAAGCTATTACATCAGCTTTCTATGTAAATAAACGTCTATGTCTTCGTTGAGTTGCCTCCTGTCAGTTATTACAATTGGTCTCAGAAGTGGGATTATAGACAACTCAACGAGAGGAGGTAGGCTTTGATTACAATGACATTTGAAGCTATTACATCAGCTCTCTATGTAAATAAACGTCTATGTCTTCGTTGAGTTGCCTCCTGTCAGTTATTACAATTGGTCTCAGAAGTGGGATTATAGACAACTCAACGAGAGGAGGTAGGCTTTGATTACAATGACATTTGAAGCTATTACATCAGCTCTCTATGTAAATAAACGTCTATGTCTTCGTTGAGTTGCCTCCTGTCAGTTATTACAATTGGTCTCAGAAGTGGGATTATAGACAACTCAACGAGAGGAGGTAGGCTTTGATTACAATGACATTTGAAGCTATTACATCAGCTCTCTATGTAAATAAACGTCTATGTCTTCGTTGAGTTGCCTCCTGTCAGTTATTACAATTGGTCTCAGAAGTGGGATTATAGACAACTCAACGAGAGGAGGTAGGCTTTGATTACAATGACATTTGAAGCTATTACATCAGCTCTCTATGTAAATAAACGTCTATGTCTTCGTTGAGTTGCCTCCTGTCAGTTATTACAATTGGTCTCAGAAGTGGGATTATAGACAACTCAACGAGAGGAGGTAGGCTTTGATTACAATGACATTTGAAGCTATTACATCAGCTCTCTATGTAAATAAACGTCTATGTCTTCGTTGAGTTGCCTCCTGTCAGTTATTACAATTGGTCTCAGAAGTGGGATTATAGACAACTCAACGAGAGGAGGTAGGCTTTGATTACAATGACATTTGAAGCTATTACATCAGCTCTCTATGTAAATAAACGTCTATGTCTTCGTTGAGTTGCCTCCTGTCAGTTATTACAATTGGTCTCAGAAGTGGGATTATAGACAACTCAACGAGAGGAGGTAGGCTTTGATTACAATGACATTTGAAGCTATTACATCAGCTCTCTATGTAAATAAACGTCTATGTCTTCGTTGAGTTGCCTCCTGTCAGTTATTACAATTGGTCTCAGAAGTGGGATTATAGACAACTCAACGAGAGGAGGTAGGCTTTGATTACAATGACATTTGAAGCTATTACATCAGCTCTCTATGTAAATAAACGTCTATGTCTTCGTTGAGTTGCCTCCTGTCAGTTATTACAATTGGTCTCAGAAGTGGGATTATAGACAACTCAACGAGAGGAGGTAGGCTTTGATTACAATGACATTTGAAGCTATTACATCAGCTCTCTATGTAAATAAACGTCTATGTCTTCGTTGAGTTGCCTCCTGTCAGTTATTACAATTGGTCTCAGAAGTGGGATTATAGACAACTCAACGAGAGGAGGTAGGCTTTGATTACAATGACATTTGAAGCTATTACATCAGCTCTCTATGTAAATAAACGTCTATGTCTTCGTTGAGTTGCCTCCTGTCAGTTATTACAATTGGTCTCAGAAGTGGGATTATAGACAACTCAACGAGAGGAGGTAGGCTTTGATTACAATGACATTTGAAGCTATTACATCAGCTCTCTATGTAAATAAACGTCTATGTCTTCGTTGAGTTGCCTCCTGTCAGTTATTACAATTGGTCTCAGAAGTGGGATTATAGACAACTCAACGAGAGGAGGTAGGCTTTGATTACAATGACATTTGAAGCTATTACATCAGCTCTCTATGTAAATAAACGTCTATGTCTTCGTTGAGTTGCCTCCTGTCAGTTATTACAATTGGTCTCAGAAGTGGGATTATAGACAACTCAACGAGAGGAGGTAGGCTTTGATTACAATGACATTTGAAGCTATTACATCAGCTCTCTATGTAAATAAACGTCTATGTCTTCGTTGAGTTGCCTCCTGTCAGTTATTACAATTGGTCTCAGAAGTGGGATTATAGACAACTCAACGAGAGGAGGTAGGCTTTGATTACAATGACATTTGAAGCTATTACATCAGCTCTCTATGTAAATAAACGTCTATGTCTTCGTTGAGTTGCCTCCTGTCAGTTATTACAATTGGTCTCAGAAGTGGGATTATAGACAACTCAACGAGAGGAGGTAGGCTTTGATTACAATGACATTTGAAGCTATTACATCAGCTCTCTATGTAAATAAACGTCTATGTCTTCGTTGAGTTGCCTCCTGTCAGTTATTACAATTGGTCTCAGAAGTGGGATTATAGACAACTCAACGAGAGGAGGTAGGCTTTGATTACAATGACATTTGAAGCTATTACATCAGCTCTCTATGTAAATAAACGTCTATGTCTTCGTTGAGTTGCCTCCTGTCAGTTATTACAATTGGTCTCAGAAGTGGGATTATAGACAACTCAACGAGAGGAGGTAGGCTTTGATTACAATGACATTTGAAGCTATTACATCAGCTCTCTATGTAAATAAACGTCTATGTCTTCGTTGAGTTGCCTCCTGTCAGTTATTACAATTGGTCTCAGAAGTGGGATTATAGACAACTCAACGAGAGGAGGTAGGCTTTGATTACAATGACATTTGAAGCTATTACATCAGCTCTCTATGTAAATAAACGTCTATGTCTTCGTTGAGTTGCCTCCTGTCAGTTATTACAATTGGTCTCAGAAGTGGGATTATAGACAACTCAACGAGAGGAGGTAGGCTTTGATTACAATGACATTTGAAGCTATTACATCAGCTCTCTATGTAAATAAACGTCTATGTCTTCGTTGAGTTGCCTCCTGTCAGTTATTACAATTGGTCTCAGAAGTGGGATTATAGACAACTCAACGAGAGGAGGTAGGCTTTGATTACAATGACATTTGAAGCTATTACATCAGCTCTCTATGTAAATAAACGTCTATGTCTTCGTTGAGTTGCCTCCTGTCAGTTATTACAATTGGTCTCAGAAGTGGGATTATAGACAACTCAACGAGAGGAGGTAGGCTTTGATTACAATGACATTTGAAGCTATTACATCAGCTCTCTATGTAAATAAACGTCTATGTCTTCGTTGAGTTGCCTCCTGTCAGTTATTACAATTGGTCTCAGAAGTGGGATTATAGACAACTCAACGAGAGGAGGTAGGCTTTGATTACAATGACATTTGAAGCTATTACATCAGCTCTCTATGTAAATAAACGTCTATGTCTTCGTTGAGTTGCCTCCTGTCAGTTATTACAATTGGTCTCAGAAGTGGGATTATAGACAACTCAACGAGAAGAGGTAGGCTTTGATTACAATGACATTTGAAGCTATTACATCAGCTCTCTATGTAAATAAACGTCTATGTCTTCGTTGAGTTGCCTCCTGTCAGTTATTACAATTGGTCTCAGAAGTGGGATTATAGACAACTCAACGAGAGGAGGTAGGCTTTGATTACAATGACATTTGAAGCTATTACATCAGCTCTCTATGTAAATAAACGTCTATGTCTTCGTTGAGTTGCCTCCTGTCAGTTATTACAATTGGTCTCAGAAGTGGGATTATAGACAACTCAACGAGAGGAGGTAGGCTTTGATTACAATGACATTTGAAGCTATTACATCAGCTCTCTATGTAAATAAACGTCTATGTCTTCGTTGAGTTGCCTCCTGTCAGTTATTACAATTGGTCTCAGAAGTGGGATTATAGACAACTCAACGAGAGGAGGTAGGCTTTGATTACAATGACATTTGAAGCTATTACATCAGCTCTCTATGTAAATAAACGTCTATGTCTTCGTTGAGTTGCCTCCTGTCAGTTATTACAATTGGTCTCAGAAGTGGGATTATAGACAACTCAACGAGAGGAGGTAGGCTTTGATTACAATGACATTTGAAGCTATTACATCAGCTCTCTATGTAAATAAACGTCTATGTCTTCGTTGAGTTGCCTCCTGTCAGTTATTACAATTGGTCTCAGAAGTGGGATTATAGACAACTCAACGAGAGGAGGTAGGCTTTGATTACAATGACATTTGAAGCTATTACATCAGCTCTCTATTAAAGAGCTACAGCTACGACAAGAGCTTCGGGGCCGAGGTTTAAAACCCGTCGGTAGCAGGGAAACGCTCACGGATCGTCTGCGGCAAGCCCTGATCGATGAAGAAGAAGATCCGGAGACCTACACATTTGAAATTGAACTTGGGATTGTTGAGTTCTTTGGCAGTATACAGGAAGAAATTGATGCAATGCGTGCACAAATCAATAGGATGGGGAGTAAAGTAGATGAAAGTGTATTGCAAGTAGAAGGCCGAATAGACCAAAGTGATAAAATTGAGTCGCAAGCAAAAGGAGGAATAAACTCGTTAGGGAAGGAGCAGTTGCCTGGTCAGGACTGTGGCTGCACAAACAGTGGTGATGGAGGCGCTGGGGATTGGAGCGCTGTCTGTGACTTTGTTGTGGGCAAGTCTGGCGGGGATGACTTTCAGGGCGAGAAACGTGACAACGATTGCTGCGACGATTTAAATGGGATATACAAAATTGAAAGAAAAGAAACAAATGAAGAAACTAGAGAAGTCTGTTATGCGCCTGAAACTTTTGTTCCTGGTATACCTGCAACGAGCCGGACAGATCAAGACAACGTTGGGTCTGCGTCCAAGCTTGCTGCTGTGGACCTTAAAGACCTCTGTTTATCTGTCAGTACCTTTGATGAGAACTCAAACCATGAAAGCCTCAAGACCGTTTCTGATTCCTTGCCTCTGATGTCGTCGAGTGAAATTGCGAATACGGGCCCCAACCATGGCCGAGACAGAAACAACGAATTTGACTTTGGCAGCGGCATAAGAAAGAACTCCATACTTGGCAACTGCATCCAGGCGATTGACATGAACTGTATAAGCGTCGTCCTGCGGGGAAAGTGCCCATGCCAAGATACCCAGCTAAAAGACCTGAACTTGACAGAAATGTGTACTTCTGCCTACATCAGTGAGAGTGACTTGAACGGTGGTGAATTAATCCCAGCGAAACCCTATATAGTGGTGGATGAACATTACAAGGATGCTTCATGGGCATACCTTACAGATGAAGCTGAGAAAGACTATGTGCTTGAAACCATGGCTAGCTGTGGGCCTACAACTGTGTCACGACACGTCCATGGAAAAGGTCCGCTGACTCAGCGTCTTAGAACAACAACCCTGGAATCTACGGTGATCGCCACAACATCAATTTGTGTTACGTGGGTGGCAACCCTGACCTCCACTAACTCTCCATGTGTCAGCTGGCTGGCATCAGCGACTATCGTCATGAGGTCGAAGCAGCGACCACGATATCGCCTCAAGCGTAGACTTGCCAACTGGAAGAAGAGGAAGCGACGAACATGGGAAACTGTGCAGATGGCTTTGTGGACAACAGACACCCTAACGTCTGTGGTTCCCACCGATCGACCTCCACCTGAACTGTCAAAGCTCCACTGCAGTGTTTCTTTTCGGGACGAAAAGTGCTAAGATGGGGGCAATGTTATGACTTTTCCATGCGCACCACCATCCAGGCTAGTGCAGAGATGCGCACTTCTAGTAACCAAACTAGAACAGGATGTTGACATGAAGAGACTAACGATTTCCGCCCAAGTAGAGAGCCAATATGGAGATGCTGTACTCAAAGCAGATGCCCTTTGTGTTTGTCATGTCTCTATGTAAATAAACGTCTATGTCTTCGTTGAGTTGCCTCCTGTCAGTTATTACAATACTAATAGTTGATTTACAGAATTATAAGATTATAAAAATTGAAATTGCTTTTATTATAGGCTAAAGACATGTAAATCTAGAAGTATATTTATAGTGTTGTTTAATTAGCGTGTTTTTTTTTTATTTCTTATATTTTAGTTAGAAACATCTTTCTAATAACAACTTTTTCTAATTTGCTTGACCTATTCATTCTATACAATGCCTAATCGAAAAAAACAGTAGGAAAATTAGAATTATTTCGTACTTTGCATGAAAAGTGCCGCACTTTGCAATTAGCATATATATCATAAGTAAACAATGTCGCACAATCTCTTATTTAGTAGCAGTGTGCGTTGCAAGGTTCTTAACACAGCCCCCTTTCTTCAGACTCTTGAAGAGTTTGCTCCATCACGATAACGATGAAGCCGATCAATACAAATGTCTTTCAGATCAGACAGCGTAGTTAATTCTTTTAAAGACACGATACGGACCTACCCAGTCTCACTGGAGATTCGGGGATCTTCCCTTTCGGCTCCGAGGGTTGTACAACCATACAAGGTCGTTTTCCTGGAACCCAGAGGCATTGGCACGTTTGTCGTATCTTGTCTTCATTAGATGACTATTGTTCTTTATCATCCTACGAGCAAGGGAACGTGATTTCTCTAAACGCCCTCAAGATTAGTGACATACTCATCAGCAGTTACTGGTGTATCCCACGAAAGTCCAAAGAACAGATCTCTCGGTAACCGATGTTCCCTGCTAAAAATAATCTTTGCCGGATAGAACTCCTGTACGACAAGCAGGAACATTGGAATGTTAGTGTCCTACCTAGTAGCAGTGTGCAATGCTAGGTTCGTAGTAATACTTATTACAAATTTATCAATGAACAAAAAGAAAAAGAAAAAATAATTTTAATTTTTAAAAAGTGTAGATCAATGTACCTAGAAATAGCCTGGAAGCTATTACTTTAACTTTAACTCTCCTCCTACCACAGAAAAGAGACATCAACAGAAAATCTAGATAAATCTGAACAATACTTTGACTCTATGTTTCGAATTATCGCTGTTTGTACTGTGATTGTAGCTTTTGTGTTTTTGTTATTTTTAGCAAGTTTTTTGTGCCCATATATAAGTATAATCAGTAGCTTCAAACTGAGACTCTTTGGACTTGGCTGCACGATAATTTTAGAATAATCCTTTTTGTTAGCATTTCCATTATTATGATCCGGTTCACATACTTAAAAAAAAAACAAGGTTACAAAGACAGTTTGTGTGGAAACACAAACTCAAAATCGGCCCCAGAAGTGGTCCAACAGGGAAGGTAAAAAGGCAGGTTTCAATATTTTCAGAAAGAATATCAGAATGAAATTCTATCAATGACAAATGACAGAGAAGAATGGAAAAAGAAGGTTGACAGATCTTGTGTGGTGCCCCAGCGATCCAGCAGACCAAAGGATAGGTGAAAGTGAATGTGAAGTTGAATGGGAACCTGACCTAACTGATGTCTTATAATTAATATCTAATTGAGCTAATTGTTTTGTAAAGGGTCAATCTCTTATTCCTCAATTAAAAAAAAAAAACATTTCCGGAAAAAAAATTCCTCTAGTTGATGAGTGTTCTATGGATGCGAAGGTGCACTGCAGTTCACGCGATAATATGAAAAACTACTTTTTAATTGTTGTTTTAAATTATGTCCAACTTGTATGCATACTAAATAGAATTTTTCTCTTTAAAAAAAAAGTAAACATTTTTTAATGTAGTAGATAGTATGACAGAATTTATGTAACTTAGCAATACAAATGTAAAAAAAAAAAAAAAATTTCTGACAAAAATCTAGTTTTGAAAAAACTGCTTGCATATGTGATTTAAAAAATTAGATTTTTCGCTTTCAGAAAAGAAAAAAGTAGCCGTTGCATCAGAACTTTCAATGATCTAAAATATTATGATGTCGAATTTTCACTATCTTTTCTAGTTTATGAGATCTAAACGGGACGGACGGACGGACAGACATTCCATACAAAACCAATAGCGTCTTTTCCACTTTCGGGGGCTGCTAACAAAGCATATATTAAATGTAGTGTATCAATTTTTTTGGATCATTCATGTGATTACATTTATAATAGATCTAGACTAACAGAAAAAAATCTGTGCGATTTAAAATATTTTTACCATTTTTTTATTTTTTTTGTTTAGCCCAATTCCTAATTTAGCTATGATTTTATCACTTGTCTGGACCAGTTGGGAAATGGGTTGGGGGCGGAGGGGGGAGAAAGGAATAATCAGTGTGAACGTTACTGCGATCGCTTTTAAAATCCATTTTTTTAAATAAAAGTTGAACGCCCTGAATTCAGACACAATGGCTCAATCCTCCTAAAACCAATACAGTAATTGCTGTGCCAGGGAAGTGATTATGAAAATAATAATAATAATTATTATTATTATTTTATTTATAAAGCGCTGTTAACAAACAAAATAACCAATTAGCCAAGTAATGACTGATATTTATTTTTCTTTTGTTTGATAGCAACAAGTGAAATAAATCATTTTTTTTCACAAATATGGCTAAATATGTAGTTTTGTCCCCTTAAATAATTGTACACACCCATTCCCGGATCAAGTTGAACCTAACAAAACATGAATCGATTTGAAAAAATTAAATAATTAATCAATTAATTATTGATATTTTTTATATCAAATAAGGGAACTAACTTTTAGATGCATGGTCGTAAGTGTGACGTTCTTTTCCTTAGATAAGCTTTGTGGGTTTGTTTGTTTTGTAAGATTTTTTAGAATTATGTGCTTGTTTATCAGATTCCATGAGTCTTGTCAGTGAGAACTCGTTTTATTTTATTTAAATATGTATACTGCAGAAGTGCAGAGTACGGTCTAATATAGTACATTACAATAATGTTCTGCTCTAGCATAAGAAACGCTTTGAAAATTTTAATTAACCCTCAAAGTGCTGAGCTGTTTTTACAATGAGCTTCTACAAAATGGAATTACAAATCTGATGTTTAGAGGCTAAACTACCACACGCGTTTTAAGGGTTAATGTTTGTATTTATTTAGGTCCTTACTACAGTCTAAGATCACCATACCGGTACTTTGAAAGTAAGTTCCAAGGCTTACAAACCCCCTTGCATTACCATACGATCTGGTACACAACATGCTTGTCGTATGATATTGGTCTATTGCTACCTGCCCTCACCAAAGTCTAGGTTGACATTCATTTGACAATTCAGTGGTTACAAGGAGGCTGTAGGTCTACAACGCTATCGCCCTACACTCACTCCAGTTTACTGGATTTTATTTTCCCATCAGGACAAATGGCTGGAACTCTTCTACCATCAGCAAGAAAAACACACCAGGCGAATTAATTTAGTCATACGGTATACCAAACTGTGAAATTCTAAACTCCTCGAACATTTACCATGCCATAGCAAGATGGTGTTGACTAGGATAGGCTGGACATTGTTTTTGTCTGCGTGTTTCATGACACACTCCTTCAAAGACTAGATTCTATTGGAAGCTTTGGAAAGTACTTTCCAGTGAGGCCATCGCAAGAGATACAAGGAAATAAACTCGACACCCATGACTGGGAAACTTTAGGGGTTTACCTGTATATTTGACTAATTAATTAAATTGGTTTTTATAGAATCAGTAAAAGCCTCAAAACTGAATCTTTTTAATGATTTTAATTTTTAAAATGTCCTATTATTTGGAAAAAGAAAAAAACAATTCACACTCAAAATGAATTATTAATGCAGTCATTTGCCTTGTTTTTTTTTATAGTTCAGTACATATGGTGTTGATGTATGAAGTGTAATTTATAGACCAAAATAACGATACCGGACATATAAAAACAAAAATACAAAAAACAAATCTTGCTAGTATAGTATTTTATTAGCACAGTTGCCAGACCGTACAGGTACACACACACACAAAAATCATTCAAAAAATGGAGAAATAAAATCATTCAAAATATTGTGTTAAAAAAAGATTGGTGTTATCGATAAATAAATTTAAAAAATGGATGACTTGTCAGTTTAAATTACTAACAGGCATGACTAGTTGACTAGATATGCATAGGACATAATAATCTCCTGTTCTGAAAGAGTTATTAAAAGATAAAGCAGACTTTCAAAATAGCACTCTCACCCTGCACTACTTACTACCAGTACAATGCCAACAGTTTATTCTAACCCTTGTCTTATTCTACAGATCTATACAAACCCTATTCACTTTATAAAGAAAGGGATATCAAACCTTTTTTGGACATGGGTCATACACCTTATTTCACAAACAAGTCATAGAGCAATTCAATGTAACAAATTTTTGGAAATACTGATTTTCTGTACTTTGATATAAACCTTCCAAGGGACCAGATAGCTCCTCACCACAGGTGTGATTGGGGCGTTTGGCCAAAAGTTAGGCATCGCTGACATGACATTAACCATTTGTAATAAATCAAAACAATATCGCTCTGGTAGAAAAAAAAAAGTTACAAAAAAAAATAAGATTTATGTAATGGTAACAGCAAATTAATATTTTATAAGTAGTATTTTACTCAGTAAAATGAGCTACAAAACAGAATAAATTTTTGAAATTGAGATACTTTGACACAACCATTGTACAACGTTCAACAACACAATACCCACCCTATTGGTTTCTGGTAAATATGATTCATCCAACTAGTACAGAAGTGTTTGTAGATCAAATCAATATAATATATAAATTAGTGATAACATTTAAAACTTTTACCAGCAAACATTACATGAAAGACATCTCTCTAAATATACAGTAAACAATTTACAAAATGTTTACATCCACAAGTTCAGTATTAAAGAGAATTTTCATCATGTAGTAATTTCTTAAAAAGGCTCCTTTAACATTGTTATATTTTTATATGTTTAAAAAAAAAGGATTAACTTGAATATCTTATCTAAAAACAAAAGGATTAACTTGAATATCGTATCCTTTATATAAGATCTTCTAATTTAAGTAGCATTTAATTTCACTAAAAGCATGAAATCAGTTTTTCACTCATAAAATGTTTCAATATTGATATAGCATTTTTGTGATAAACACACAGTGTTTCTTGTTACCTATCACCATCATATATACATATATATACTTAACTTGGACGAAAATAGCTGTCATTATTAATTAACATTGTTAATTTATTTATGGTGTATTTTTATCCACAACAAAATGGAATTCTCAGCAACTAGTAAATTGGTATAGGTAACACTTACATAGTAAGCATAAGGATATATATATATAGAGAGACATAAATATATGGTCGCAAATAACAAAGGTTAATTTTCCCCAAGGCCAATTCTAATGCTTCCATACATCCTGTTAAAATATCCATCCCCACGGGGCTTAAGCTTGGCATGGTTAAATGCTGTTTTGAATAGAAGCAGATTTTTTCTATTGAAATCATCTTTCAAACCCTGATCATTTGAGACCTTTTGAAACATCAAGGCCTCCTGCAAAGGTTTAGGGAGACCACTTTGACAAATTTTGTTCACCCTGTCATGCCCGTGGCCAAATAGTTGTGACGCAGCCACAAAAGTTAATGTTTCCAGAGACAATGGTTGTCTGAAAGACTGATAACCCAAACTCTCATTCCTTTCTGAAACAATAAATTCTTTGCTTTCTGGGTCCCCACTCAAAAGACGCAAATCTTTTGGAGTCAAAAACCGAATGTCCACCAAAAACTGTGCTAAGTGGCTATTTTGCACCAACATTGCTGAATCAAGTGGTGAGAAAATATACTTAGTCCTAACCCATGCAGATACACTTGTCTCTAACTCAATCACAGATGGTGCTATCCCAAGAGAAATTAATCTTGTTACTAAAGAGAAACAACCCACAGAAATCAAACTGTGAATAAAATATGATGGAATACAAGAGGTATTTAAACCATGGTCTAGTAAGATATTTAAACAATCCATTGCCTCTTTGCTCTGATTCCAAACATATGAAACAGTTATTGTGAATGCAGAAATATTCTCACCATTTCTCACCACAGTGTAGTTGACATCAGCGCCTTTATGAATTAACAGAGATATAACATCCGCCTCCAGTCGCTTGGCTGCAAGAAGCAATGGAGTCTTGCCATCTTTTCTCTTGTGGTTGACATCAGACGCAGCAATTAGCTCTTTAACAATGTCAAAGTCATAAGACCATTTAATTAAATGAAACATCAAAGCATTGTTTCCATCAGTGTCCACTGCGTTCACATCAGCATTATTGGACAGCAAAAGTTTCATCACCTCATCATCTTCACACATAAACAAAGCATTCTGTCCAAATATATTGCAAGAGTTAATATCAGCTCCACGCTTCAAGAGGAATGCAACATTCTCCTTTCTACAAGATTGAACTGCCACATGTAAGGCGTTACATCCACTAAGCATGCGTTCATCAAGATTGGCTCCAGCTTCCAGGAGTACCATCATGACATATTTTGAATCACTGGTCTCTGCTGCTATTAGAAAAGGTGTTCTGGAATTATAATCCTTCTCAATGATGCTTGCCCCATGATGAATAAACAGTTCTACAATGGTTGCATGACACATATTTATCCATCTATTACTTTTTTGACTAAATTTAGACCTTAGATATTTTTTATAGGCACCTGAAACTATATAATGTAAAACTTTTCGAGTATTCCGATTCTGAGCTATAGTTGCATTGACATCAGCTCCTCTTGACACTAGAAGATCAATAATTGCAGGGCTGGCTGCCAACATCAGTGGAGTTTTATCTTCACATTGCAGGTTCACATTGAATCCTTTATCTAACAACATTTTTATAATGTCTGTATTTTCATGTGAGACAGCTAAGTGAAGTAAATTGGAAGAGAAAACTTTTGCATCTATGCTTTCAGCAAAAGAACCAAACAAAAACTCCACAGTTTTTTGCTTATTTGATTGCACAGCCATCTCCAAGGCATCATATATGTTTAAAACGGCTCCAGCATTGACCAAGAGTTTGACACAATCAAACTGCTCCTTCAGCATTGCCCGTTCAAGTGCCGACCCCTGGTATCGTATAATTTTACTGTCATTGTTCACATTAGCACCATGTTTGATCAGAATTTGAAGTAAAGAAGTGGCCCCCCTTTCAGCTAGACTACCCACAATTGCATTTGATATAAAAAATTTGCTTTCACAAAGCAGCTGGAGAATGACATTATTGCCAACTGAAACTGCTGATTCTACTGCCAAATTTTCTAGAACCTTGTCACCATAATTGTGATGTATGAGTAAGTAATGTTGTGTCAACATTCTTACTGTGTTTATGTCATCGTCACCGACTGTAGCATTGACAAGTGACTCTAGAATCTGGACAATGGCTTGCAGATATGTGTTTTTGGTATAGTTTAACACAGCATTGTCCATGCTAACTATTAAATGAACAGCTCTTGAATCTCTTTTAGCAGCAGCTGTTATTAACGCTTGCTTTCCAGTTTCTTTCTCTGATTTAAAATACTTGACTACATTCAAAATGCCATTTTTTATGGAATTCTCATGCAGATTTGAAGATGATTGGTTCAGCAATGAGAAAATACTGTGTTTATCATAGAAAGGCATAGGCACCTTGACATCAATGAGCAATTTGATTGCCTCCAAGTTAAAAACTTTTATGGCACTCTCCAAAGCAGTGAAGCCTTTGGAGTTCCTGTGCTCTTTATTGATACAAGTTTGGTTCAGCAAAAGTTGAGTGGTGCTGTATGAGGCTGTATACAATGTGGAGAGAATAAGGGCAGTGTCCCCATCACTATTGGAGGCATTCAGGTCTGCTCCTTTCTGCAGCAGAAGACTTGTTATTCTCAACTGATTGTTCAAAACTGACAAAAGGAGAGGTGTGTTTTGTTTACCATCCCTGGTCTCCAGGTTAGCTCCAGCTGCCAGCAGGGATCGCACCAAGACAATATGTCCATTTTTTGATGAGCGTAAAAGGCAATAGTCAAGAACACGTTGTGAGTAGAGATTTTTGTTAAACAACAGATTATATGCTGCAGCATGTATTTTATCCGGTGCACGTGATGTAACAGCTTGGATGAGAAAAGAATCCTCACTGGAGGAGGCATTTGTTGACATTTTTACATACTTTGGAATCTGAAAAAAAAAAAAAAAGAAACATAATAAAGATACAGTTGAATATATATATATATATGTAATATATCTATATCTATTACATATCTGTAAGTTATCACTGACACGATCACGAGATCTCTTAAACTAGGGTAAGTATCCGCATCAAATTTCATACACATGCGTCTTTTGCCTCCTAGATGTTCACTAAGAATGGTGACAGAATCACTATCTTAGGTCAGAAAAGCCACAAGCTTTCTATCAAACTTTTGTATTTTATTTTCAGCTTTTCCCAACAAGGCCACATTCTACATATATATGAAGCCTCTTTTTTAATCACATAAATTCAGTGTTTTTTAAAGCAATTTTTTTCTTTTCCATAAGAGTCTACTTTCCTTTTACACAAAACCATCCTAATAGGATTAAGATACCTAGATAAATGTAGAAGGGGGAATGAGAATGTGTACAAAGGACTAACTTTTTGTTGTTTGGGGGAGGGGGGGGGGCAAATAAAGCAAAAGCGCTACTAAAATAAACAGACCCAAAATATGTGAGCATGTATGTGTCAGGTGTACATTATGAAGCGGATCTTTCCAGGTCAAGATAAAAGTGGTAAAAATAAATTACGATACGCAGGTAAAAAAAAAAAATTTTAAGTTACAGGGAGTGAAAAAGAGAGAAAGTCTTGAAATTTCATTGTAACTTATTCACGGACTTAACAAGTATGCTAGGTTGATTGTTAAAATGTGGCCCGTTTATTAAAACTAAAAAAAAGGAGGAGGTGTTCCAGCCATAATTAACAATATAAAACTGATGTGCAAATCAACCAGAGTAGCCAGTGAATACTACTAGTATACATATATATATATATTTATTGGTGTATTTATATACCGTATAGTAAATCTCATTCACTAAGTAGATTTTAAAAAACAACATATTTCTTAGGTACTTTTACTATGTAAAATAAGATAAATTTATTGGTCCAAAACAAATGGAAATTCAGTCTGATTTTGCCATGACACCTACAATTCAGAAAGGAAGTCCACCATACACTGAGACTAAAATATAGTTCAGTTCAGTAAAATTGTAAGCCTTTAAGATTCAAAATGTGCTCTTTTCTCTCACACACTAAAGCAAATACAGGGAAAAAGAAGCATGTGGTGAAATGCATCCCTTCAATATATCTCTAATTTGACCAGAATGAAAAATAACAATAACCCACACTGCTTTTACATCATTCTATTAAAGATCTTGACGTTTAGGCCCCATCACTCACTATTATTAGCAAAAACACTCACAAACTTTTTAACTTTTTATTTGATGATTTTATCTATCATAGTCGATTTTATTTTAATGGTAAATAAAATTGATACAAGAGTTAGATAAATAAAATAGAAAAAAAAAATTAAGTTTCAAATGAGAATAAAAAAAAAAGATTATATATTATATTTAAATTATAGATTCTATGGAGAATGAGGAAATACACTTCTTTAATTGCTTTGTCATCATTTTGGCCAAAGATTTTCAATTTGGGGATGGCCGATAATTTTCTCAATTTTTTCATAGGTCAGACCATTATGGAGCTATGCTACTTGAAATATTAAAAAAAAATGGAGTTGAATTTGCTTAGTGCTACTGGTAATCATACTTTAGAGTAAAGCTACCATATCAAAGAAGTTAACACGTTTTAATTGTACTATTAATCTATCGCTCTTTTAGTTTTTAATAGATATGTATGTATCGGCTCGGGTAAACCCATAATTTTATTTTTGTAGCGAAAGAGAAAAAACTTGAAAGGATCATTAGCTAAGTTTAACATACACATCTAAATCCAATCCAGTAGATTAGTAAACACAAATTTAGACCCGCAGGCCGCTGGTAATGTCAGGCTAGTAAATGGATAAAATAATAACAATAACACACAAACACTAATTCTGCCTACACCCCCCTTCCCGGGCTCTCTCCTTACACAATTCCACTTTCCAATATTCACACATTTTCAGTGCAGACTAACATAATTCAAGACTCATTCCAAGCACAGCCATTAGACTAAAACACAACAAAAAAGGGTCAATGATAGCGCTACACACAGGTGTAAACCAGACCATCAACACAGGCACAAAACATTGTTCATTATAGTGAGAACAATGTTGAAGGGAAAGGGGCAGGAGCCAATTATTGATTGATCAAGTACCAACTGCCAAGCCGCTCATTAGTTCACAAACACTAAGCTTGCTAGATATGCATTTTATATACTATTGTTTGTGTGTGTGAGACAAATACTAAGCATGCTCTAAAATACATTTTTTGGTCAACCAACGGTGTTTGGGGAGGGCAGATTTATCTAGATCTATAGGTAACACAATTCAAAACCTACCATAGTTTAAAGCCACCTTCCCCCCAATGAAAAATATCTAGCACTGACTTTTGGGCTATTACATACACTGAGCATGCTAGATACGTAGAGCCACAAAATGTTTTGTTGTGTCCTCCAATATCTTGGGGAGGGCAGGATTACTATTGGCTATGTAAGCCTTTTAGGCTCTCCCTGAAATAAATATCTGATTTTGATTTATAATTTATAAATAGCTTAGTAAAGGGCCTTTTCAAGACATTCAGCTAAATAAGTACCGTACGGTGATATGTTATTGGGCTAAGCACTTTACACTTATGTGTATTGAGTGTTGTAAGTAGAGATAGGCGATATGGAGCATGGGAAAATGACTAAGACCTGTCTGTCTTGACATGACGTAAAAAGAAAATGATAAAAGATCTAATAATTAATAACATTTTAAGATAACACTTATAAAAAAACATACTTCTCAAGTGTTCAATGAGAGTTTCTTAAGATGTTCGATCCTTGAAGGTAATGGTAAAAAATTTTTTCAAAACTTTAAGCTCTTGAAAGTAAATGAAAGCATCGACATGACCCACTTAAACATCAAATCTAATTCTAACTTTGAGGAGTAATACACTAAAACTTATCTACTTTTAAAGACAAATGGATGAGGAGTTCATAGATACAGTTTTTTTTCCTAGGTCTATATAACAGAGATAACACAAATTCAAACATAAAAAATGTTGGCGACAGCTTAACTTGTTCGAGTGGTGTCGTCAGTTACTCTAGTATAAATTAGTGACTTAATATATACTATAGATCTAGAATAGTTTACAAATGCTATTCGAACTCCTATAGGCCAAAATTTCAAACTTTGACTTTGACAGTGCATTATTTGACAATAGTTCGACATAGAAAAGAAAATGAAGTATCAAAATCTTCTTTAGTTAAAGGAGAATAAGGATGACTAATTATATTTGTACCCCTAACCTATATTTGTTATATTCAACCCACATTATTTGATTCCAGACACCCTAATTTATTTCAAACAGTCTCTATATTTAGGCATCTATTAACTCAGATTTTAATTCTATATAATATTGGCATTAACTAAATTTTAAGATCCCCAGGCATAGCCCCTCACATGAAATCAATAAAAGATGTTTTCAAATTATGCATAAATACGAACATAAAAAATAAAAATATGAACACATTCTACCAAAATTAGGTCAATGGGATAGTGACTTCTACACAGACTTTAACTACTTTAAGACTTATTTTATGTTTGCATGATTAGATGTGTATTGAATATTTGTGTTTTTTGTTTATTAATTTAATAAATTTCTAATACAGATGATCTTTAGTAGTATAGTACAGGTTAGGATAGCCATTCTTATCTAAATAGCTGAATCCTCTATATTCTCTATATAAATCTAGATCTATCTAGAAGGTCAAGATCTAGGCATTTAACTTCATTCAATGTACCAAGCTCACTCCAAACATTTGTCCATTTATTCTCAATAAAAAAACAAAAAAAAAAACAAGCAAACAAATATAATATAAGATCATTAACATTGATGTCCGAAACTGGCTGTTTGAAATAAATTTTGGTAAGAAAATCGTAATTTAATACAAATACCCCTTTTAATTATTTGTTGTATGGGATCAAACAACTTGGCTTATGAATCAAATAAATCACCTCCAAAACAGAATAAATATTGCCAGGCTCATTAGCCATAGACTTAGCCAACCAAAAAATATAGATCTAGATAATCTAGTGAAATCTTGTCTTAACCCTAGCCCTAGAAAGAGGTAAAGTCATCCTCATGATCCTGGTAACATGATTTAATGTCATAATGATAACATTAAACATAGGCTTTAACTTTTGGAAAAAAATACAACCTGACTTACACTTTTTTACACATTTGAAATTCTTTTTTCTTAAATAAAAAGACAGCTAGATCTAGATATTATATCTAAATGGAAGGAAATTGGATCAGAATCATTGGAAAATTACAAAATGGACAAGCACATTATTATTATACAGCGCGCTAGTTTCATATTACATATCAAAATAAAGATTTAATGACCACAATAAACAGCAAGTGTTGGAATTCACGTAATGTCCGGATTAAATAAACTACTCTAGTGACTGTAATCTCTAGAATACTCTACTAGCTCTAGAGGACGTTCTTATATTTTGAACACTCCATCGAATTCTCCTTTCTTGAATGGGCCACTTTTTTTGTTTGTAATTCATTTGTTTTTATGTTTGGAGTTAAAAACAATGTTTCGGGGCTGTGCATGTCCAATTTTAGATAAGTTACTGTAATTTTGTTCCGTTTTTCCAAAGCAGATGGCAATTATTTAGATTCTCGGTAACCATGTATGTAAAGCTGTTGTTTTAACCTCCCCTGGCAATTCAAACCTATATAAAAGGGATGAAGGCTATATTATGAGCCTGTTTTATCGTAGGCTGATGGGCATATCAAAATAAGCTTCCAAACATCTTTAGAAAGACATTCCAATCACATTTATACAGTTAGCTGTCACAAAACGAACATCCAAATTATGAAAACAAGAAGAGGGTCCTTGGATGGGAATTAAAAGAAAGACAGAGGAAATACATGTAGCCAATGTAGCCCTAGTTGAAAATATCATGTTTATTAAATTATAATAATTAATTTATAGATAAATAATCTATATAGATTTATTTCTGTCTGTTTCTACACATAGATTACATAGGTATATAAATATTAAACTATTAACTATAATAAACGATATATATAAATATATTTTATATATATTCTATATATAGAGAGAGAGACAGAGAGAGAGAGTATATGAGGAAATAGACTATAAATACACATTGCAAAAGTGAATCTACTTCTTTTAATACAATCTAAATAATTTTTAAGTAACACAGATATAATTTATTAGCTATTACATAGTGGTGTACAATGACGGTGCTCACTGTCCAAGTGAGGAGAAAGCCCAAAAACTGCGTTCAACATAGGAGCATGAAGTGACCCACTTTATTTTAAAATAAAATCTTGACTATGAGTGGTAATTCAAAGGAATACAGCTATTTTTATAGTCCTTTAGTTGCAGAATAAGAATCTGCTTTCAGTTTTTTTGTAAGTTAAACCTTCACCAAAAAAAAAAAAATAAAATAAAAATTTGACCTAGAGGAGGCTCTTGTAGTTTGAACACCCCATCGAATTCTCCTTTTTGAACGGGTCGCTTTTTTTTGTTTGTAATTCATTTATTTTGATGTTTGGAGCTAAAAACAACGTTTCGGGACTGCGCATGTCCAATTTTAGATAAGTTCCGGTAATTTTGTTCCGTTTTTCCAAAGCAGGTGGCATTTATTTAGATTCGCGGTAACCATGTATGTAAAGCTGTTGTTATAACTTCCCCGGCAATTCATACCCATATAAGGGATGAAGGCTATATCATGAGCCTGTTTGATCGTAGGCTGATGGGCATATCAAAATAAGCTTCTAAACATCTTTAGAAAGACATTCCAATCACATTTATACCGTTAGCTGTTAAATAAACTTAAAAAAGGGGGTGTCCAAACAAATAATAATGAATTCAGCTCATTCTTCTTTTTGAACACAGCAAAATCGTATTATGAAATATTATTGGGATTAATAAATCTAAGATGTTTTCAATGAATAAACATGACCTAGATAGAGATATCTAGAATATATAACTTATGAATGAAAGAAAAAGTGTGGGCTGCTAATTTGAAGCCAGAGACCATGCCCACTGCAGGTGATCACGCAAGATAAGCTGGCGGTGAGGAGAGGTATACACTCAGCGAGTAGTCTCACAAACTATCCAACCAGGCAGTGGAGGGAAGGGGGAGAGAGTCATGAAAAGAATTATAAGCATCTATGGGAGGGAGGGGATGTTAAGGTTTCACAAAACGAACATCCAAATTATGAAAACAAGAAGAGGGTACTTGGATGGGAGTTAAAAGAAAGACAGAGAGAAAATACAAGTAGCCTAGTAGAAAATATCATGTTTATTAAATTAAAATAATTAATGTATAGCTCTATAATCTATATAAATTTATTTCTGTCTGTTTCTACACATAGATTATATAGGTATTTAAATAAATAAACTATATATATATATATATATGAGAGAGAGAGAGAGAGAAAGAGAGTGTGTATATGAGGAAATAGACTATAAATACATATTGCAAAAGTGAATCTACTTCTTTTACTACAATCTAAATAATTTTTAAGTAACACAGATATAATTTATTAGCAATTACATAGTGGTGTTCAACACCGGTGCTCACTGTTCAACTAAAGGAGAAAGCCCAAAAACTGCGTTCAAAATAGGAGCATGAGGTGACCCAATTTATTTTAAAATAAAATCTTGACTATGGGTGGTAATACAAAGGAACACAGCTATTTTTATAGTCCTTTAGTTGCAGAATAAGAATCTGCTTTCAGTTTTTTTGTAAATTAAACCTTCACCAAATAAAAAAATAAAATAAAAAATTGACCTAGTTCCCGAAAGTCAGTGTTCAGTTATAAGAATCTACCATAGTTCCCGTAAGTCGGTGTTCAGATATAAGAATCTACTATATATAGTTATACACAGAGAGAGAGAGTATACAAGGAAATAGACTATAAATACATATTGCAAAAGTGAATGAATCTACTTCTTTTACTACAATCTAAATAATTTTGATATAACATATAATTTATTAGCTATTACATAGTGAAGTGGTGTTCAACAACGCAACGGTGCTCACTGTTCAACTGAAGGAGAAAGCCCAAAAACTGCGTTCAAAATAGGAGCATGAAGTGACCCACTTTATTTTAAAATAAAATCTTGACTATGGCTGGTAATACAAAGGAACACAGCTATTTTTATTGTCCTTTACTTTATTTAGTTGAAGAATAAGAATCTGCTTTCAATTTTTTGAAAGTTAAACCTTCACCAAATAAAAAAATAAATAAAAAATTGACCTAGATCTAGTTCCCGAAAGTCGGTGTTCAGTTATAAGAATATATAGTCCATAGTAGTAGATAAGTATACTAAGACTAAGGCTAAAGCCTAAGGCGACTAAGTCACTAACACACAGTAACTTCACTAAGAGTCTAAGTTGACTAGATTCTTTAACTTTAAGTCTAAGACTTAGTCTTAGTCTATAAGTAGACCTACTAGAATCTAGATCAGAAATAGTTTAGTACAAACCATGATGATTCCAATTTAATCTAGATCTAGTCTAGATAGAATTGGTAATCTACTAGAGCTAGACTCTAGTCTAAATCAACTTTGTTCCGTGCACACTATCATAAAGATCCAAGAGAAATGATGAATTACTAAATGATGTGTGGTGTTTAAATCACATTGCGTAAACCTACTTAATTGTACCTATTCTAAATCTATTTCCGCTTCTACCATAAAATACTTAGAACAAAGGTATTTCGTCACTATGAAATAACCTAGAAAATACCCAGATAATAAATTTGGCTAGATCAAAATACCTTTATAGATTATCCACCTTTGACGCTCAGTGTGTGGATAAGGGAGGAAATAACCAAGAAAATACCCAGATAATAAATTTGTAATAGACTCCTTTATGGATCATCCACTTATGACGCTCGGTAAAGTTCGTGGGGATTAGAAGATGAAAAGGTGTAATATTTTTTTTAAAGAAACTTCTGTAACTTATAAGTTTATTGTTAACACCCATGTAAAATTTCACATATATGAAAATGTAGCCTATATATATTAGATATTAGATATGCCGGTACCAATTAGTAGGCCTATCTTGTTTAAATGCTTTAAAGGCACTTTTATATGTAATTTTCAGTTTATAAAGGAATTGTATAAAAATTATAAAGCTAACTTTTTCTTCATTCTCATTTATATGTCGGAGGGCTCTGATAAGTACTCCTCAGGGGCTGACTGGCTATATGGGCAATCGGGCAAATGCCCTGTGGGCTGTCGTACCTAAATGTGCTGGTGGGGTTGCCGAATGGGCCACATTAAATGTCTGTAGGCATACGTTGATTGGTCTTGACTTGGATTTTATAAAAAGATCTTTACAGACATTACTGTGTAATAGGCTACTAGACACATATTCAAAAATAACAGATTCAATATATCTGCGATGAACACCGCAGTGAATTCAAGATCTGGCAGACCTTTTTTTTTTAAGAGAAAAAAAACTATTCACTATGCAAATTCTTCTTCATCGTTCTCATTGTTATGTTGGAGTGTTCATATGACTAGACCAATACATGAGATGAACTGCGCAGTGGTTTCCAAATCAGGGAGCTCTCCATATAGTTTTCTTTCTATTGGGGTGATTTGGGGCCAATGTCTTATACGGGCCTCTTGGTAAAGAGAGCAGTTTTGGAGGACGTGGTCGGCATTTTCTGGTGATACTCCACATGGGCAGATTTCACTGGTTCCAATATTGAGTTTCCGGTACATGTGTTACTATGCAAAAAAGTTGGACATAATTTAAAACAACAATTTATAAGTAGTTTTTCATAATATCGCTTGAACTGCAGATTGTATACGCCACCGTGGAACACAAAACTAAAGGATTTTTTTTTACGGAGATGTTTTATTCTTGAGGATTTGATTAAGAGATTGACCCTTTAGATCAATTAGATTCATTATATGACATCAATTAGGCCAGGTTCACATCTAACTTCACATTCACTTTCACCTATCCCTTGATCTGCTAGAACTTTGGGGCACCACACAGAATCTGTCAACCTTTTTTCTCCTTTTTTCTCTGTCATTTGCCTTTGATAGAATTTCATTATGATATTCTTTCTGAAAATATTGAAACCTGCCTTTTTACCTGCCTAGGTGGACCACTTCTGATAGAATTTAATACAGATATTCTTCTAAAAATATTGAAACCTGCCTTTTTTCCTGCCTGGGTGGACCACTTTGGGGGCCAATTTTGAGTTTGTGTTTCCACACAAACCGTCTTTGTAACCTTGTTTTTGTTGTTGTTGTTGTTTTTAAACGATCTACATTAATTTGTATAGGTATTTTACACGTGAATTATAATTTATATTAAGTTCCAGTCTACTTTTAAAGAACTTATTCAGTGGGATTTGGGGCGTTCTCTTTACGGACTTCAATTGAATAAATTCCCCACAAACATCTAACTCAGCAATGGAACCACCTTAGTTTTAATTCATGCATGAAGTAAGGACACAATGTTTCAATTTCCCCTGCATCCTGCGTTGTCACTGACACCAACAAATCAAGAGAATCATCGTCGTGACGATTCGATAAACTATTGCATCCCTGTAATCTTCAATTTCATCTTAGAATTGAAACTTGTCGATAAATAAACATTCTTCGTAGTTTTCTCTCTGTTGAGGTTCGCTTCTTTTTAATATTTGCTCTTTGGTCCCATTAAACGGAATTTTGGTCCTAATACGCTGACTCAACTTACTTAATCCCGTGTACACCCGGTGAAGCTTAGGGCCGCTAGCACACCTCTCCGCCGAACTCAGTTCTGAGCAATTTTTTTCTTTTCTCGCATGGCATTCCAGTAGGCCTACCCTAAAATTCATTGATAAACGACCACCTCTTCCGTGTTTGCAAGATTACATGTTTAATATAGGATTAGTTTTGGTACTTAACGATTCGGTCCTAATAAATAGCATTACCAATTAACCCTTGGTCCAATCAACCAGATTCGACTGTTAATATAAAAAAAACGACATTACTACCATTTTTTTTATAGAGAGACGTTATCAAATGCGTCTTTGCCTACGTGAATCTTGATTCTGTTATCTTCTTACCACAGAGATGAAAATTTTCTTCCGTTAATAACCATCATTCTATTCATTTGTGTGAAAGGAACCCCATATAATGTCTCTCACACTTCAATTTTTAATTTTGCATTACCTGCAATCATCTACAAGAAGAAAGAGAGTTTGTTATACAGGCCAAGGGAAGGAATGTTGAAAGTTCAGAAATGCGGGGAAATGCTTTGCGCCCGGGGATACGCCCTGATTACCGATTAGGCTGACGTACATTTTTTTCTAGGGCAGAGAGGTCCAAATTACCTCCTGTGACGCTGTGCTGTCTAACTTTTGAAATTTTTGACCACATTGCATACTGAGGTCGCAGATAATAAGACTCAGTAGTTTTTTGTTTTTTTTTTGCCATGCGGACCATGCCATAGCCAATTGAATCGGACATGAATGCGGGAAAATGCTTTGCGCCCGGGGATACGCCCTGATTACCGATTAGGCTGACGTACATTTTTTCTAGGTCAGAGAGGTCCAAACTACGCCCTGCAGCGCTGTGCTGTCTAGCTTTTGAAATTTCTGACCACATTGCATACTAAGGTCGCAGACAATAAGACTCGATTGTTTTTTTTTGTTTTTTTTTTGGGGGGGGGGGCATGCGGAAAGTACCATAGTCGATTGAATAGGAAATACATACCCCACCCCAGGCCTATGTTTAGGGTTACCAGACACCTTCACAACAAAAAAAAAAGAGTTCAGAGGACAGAGTTTTGCAAAGGAGGACAACTAAAAACACTCTTTGAAAATGCTGAAAAACTAGTTAACTAATGTTTCTAATTATTTTACTTGTAACGCCAACATGTGAAAAGTATTGACGCTTGCTCTTCCTTCGCCAGCTAAGGGTTAACTTAATGGGGTCAAGGGCGAAACTTTTGTTTATTAGAGCGTCACTTTTAAAAGTTTGAGAAACACTTTTGCAATGTAAAACCGTCTAATAATGAAACAAGTTCTTTTGATATTATATCTGCTTCAAAGTTTAATCATTTTACATTTTGATATATGTAATAAAAATTCACAACATTTCATAAACAATGATAATTTACCACAAAGGGATGCTTCGTATTAGTAATGTAATACTAAATATTGTATAGCTTTCTAGACATATAAGTAACATATAAGTTAACATAATCAAACAAGAAGATGATTACGTCCTATGCGTATACATATGTTAATATTGTAGCCCTTGTCCTAACTCATGTTTTTCCTAGCTGATTCTTGCAACCCAATCCATACTTTAGTAATGACACTAAGGAAGAAAGAATTAGTCCTAGCATATAGAATAAAAAAAATGGTTTGTTTTTTTTTGTGTTTTTCTGAGTGTAATATAAAACAGCACACTTTTTTTCCTTGGCACAGTCTGCAAAGGAGCTCACAGCTCAGCAGCAATAAAGCTGGCTAGAAGAAGAAGAAGAAGAAATATTCAGTATTTTAAAATGATGATAAAGTTGTATTTTTCTGTCTTTCTGTTTGAGACAGATTTGTATATTTTAAAATCATGATTAATGTTTTATATATTATTTCTATTTTACTTTTTAATGGTGTTACTTGTTACACTAGTGACTAGTCAATAGTGAATATTCATATACTTTGCTTTTCTAGTTTCACAAATTAAGCTCTTTACACGTTTTTTTGTTTCTTTTTTTTTTTTTTTTAGGAAAAAGGGGGAGGGGGTCCTTTTTTATGAGACTTTGTGCGCCTTTATGTCCTCCTGGTAATCCTACCCAATGAAAAATATTTCTGTTTTGCCTTCAGTTTGCTCTCCACTACTCGGAGCTATGGAGTAATTCAAGGGAGTTAATGAATTAAAGTCGATGGAAAACTTGTTCACTTCCCTCTCTTTCTCTCTCTCTCACTATATATATATATTGTTTGGATGGCTGCCTGGTCGTGCGGTTTGCGCGCTGGACTGTCGTCCAGATTTATCGACGGCCGAGGGTTCAAACCCTGCCCGCTCCCATCCCCCGTCGTCCTGCGGTAGGTTTGGAATAGGAAGTAAACTATCTTCAACTCTGAAGGAACATTCGAATTATGTAAAACAAAACAAATATATATATATATATATATATATAGCGCTTACAAAAAAATAGGTGCTGGTACTCAGTGATGGATAGCCTAACCTAACTTTTGATATAACTAATAATAGGCCCAAATGAATAATAAAATGCAAGAAAAGTAATATTTTTTCCCCACATTGAAAAAGGTGCCGTCACAAAAAAGCGTTGTATGTATCTGTAAGATCTGAAAGGAGTGCTTACTTTACTTTAAAGTACTAAGAAATGGGTCTAAACTAACGATTAAAATAGTTATTAAGCCTACGTTATAGTGTGCATGATAATTATTACATTTCCTCTTATTAGCTTGCAAAGTCTTCGGGTGTGAAAACGGGTGTGACAGTTTTCCTAGAATTAAATTAATTATTTTTATTTTATTATTATTTTTATTACTTAATAAAATAAAATGAACATTGGCCAGTTTCATTCGTTGAAAATGTACAGTTATACAGATATGCAGTTTTATAGGCCCTACTATTCAGTCAGTCACACAATGAACATGGCTGTATTTTATCAAATAATGAACATGTCTGTATTATATCAAACAATGAATATGACTGTATTATATCAAATATTGAACATGGCTGTATTATATCAAACAATGAATATGGCTGTATTATATCAAATAATGAACATGGCTGTATTATATCAAAGAATGAATATGGCTGTATTATATCAAATAATAAACATGGCTGTATTATATCAAATAATGAACATGGCTGTATTATATCAAACAATGAACATGGCTGTATTATATCAAACAATGAACATGGCTGTATTATATCAAACAATGAATATGGCTGTATTATATCAAACAATGAACATGGCTGTATTATATCAAACAATGAATATGGCTGTATTATATCAAATAATGAACATGACTGTATTATATCAAACAATGAACATTGCTGTATTATATCAAACAATGAACATGGCTCTTTTAAATCAAACAATGAATGTGGCTGTATTATATCAAACAATGTACATGGCTTTATTATATCAAATAATGAATATGGCTGGCAATGAAAATTGATTTATTATTTATTTTTATATTGAATAATGATTATATTATTTTATGATACAATGGACATAGTTGAATTATTTAATCAAGCTATAGACAAGTTTGCATTATAGATAGCATTATTTAAAACCTTTAATGACGGTTTTAATTAATGTTCAAATGCATACAATAAATCTGTACAAATGTATAGGTATGAATTTGAAGTAATATCCAGGATAAAAAAGATTCAGTTGTTTTTGTTTTTTTTTTTGTTCAAGATTAGGATTTACATTCTGGTTCGGGCATTTATTCGACCATGTTTGCCGTCTGGACTTCGGCAACCTCATCCACAGCCGAGCCCTGAAGTGAGCCCCTTCTTTCTATTACCCACCTGGTTACTGAGCTGCGTCGTCGACCATGCACCCTCCTTGGAGACGTCTCTTCCTCTACTAGGTCAGCATTCCCTAGAAGCGCAGCCATGTGAGTTGTGTACATATTGTCCAGTTGGCTGTTTTCGAACACGTCCGAAACACTACCACGTCTGCCCAGATTCGGGCACGGGGTCACCTCCTGACGAATCTGAACCGTCTCGTTGAAGAGTACATTTCCCCTGGAGCCGCGATGCCCTCGTCTCGCGGCCATCTGTATTTTAGCTTCTTCCGAAACCTGGTGCATAGCTTCCTGCGCCTCTGGAGAAAGAGTTTGTATGAATTTCTGCTTCGGACGTTTTTCCAAGACCGATCGCATTTCCGCCATCTCCATGGGTTTTAGCTTTGTAAAGTGCACAGTGGAATCCCCAGCACTGATCATTCTTGGCCGTTACTTTATTGAAGTTACTATATAAATAGCTACCGATGAGCTAACATTAAATTGTAGTGATTCACACTGGTAGCGTTTTGAAATGATTTTCTTAGATATTAAACGTTAGGCTTTGTATTGCTGATAAGAAATAGTCATGGAATGTTTCCTTGATTTGTGTTTTGGTAGCATCAGTGCCAAATCTAAACAATAAAAAATAAAAAAAAATAGAGAGATTAGGCTAAAAAATGTGGGTAACAAAAAAGTCATCCAAATAGCAGAGAACTAGAAATACACTTATCAATTACAGATGTTACTTCAAAAGAGAAGATAATTACGTCCTAAGTGTTTCGTGTGTCAGCCTAGTCATGCATCTTAATCAGTGATTTAAACTCTGCTAAGTCGTTGGTTTTTCCTTGCTTGCTATTCTGCAAATAAAGGAAAACCCTAATTCGTTAAAGCCTAAAATATTTTCAATGCTTATGCCCTTGACCAACAAGACACAAGCATCTGCTTTGTAGTATTTGTACTATATATTCGTATCAATTCGAATGGCGTAAAAGATAATAACGAGGAAATAGATGCCATTCTACTGTTATTTTCTAAGACATTTGACAAAGTTTACCACCATAGCTTGCTTAAAAAAAATTGTTTCTATATTGGTTCATTACACTAATTTCCTGATATGGAGAGAACAAACTGTAACAAATGGCTCTAAATCAACACCAATAACAGTTAACTCAGGTATTCGTCACAGAACACTCTTGGGTTCACTACAGTTTCCAATTTACATCAATCCCCTACCAAATTGCATTAGTTCAAGAACAAAAGTTACATTATTTGCAGACTATTGCATAATATAGATCAATTTTTAAAAAAACACACAGAAATTTTACTAAGAGAATTAGATGAATTACAGAAATGAAATCAAATTGGAGCATGTCTTTACAACCAGAAAAATGTCAGTTATTTAGAATAGGCCTAACAAGAAAAACAACAACACTAAAACAAATAAACATTACTTTTTTTATTCATGATAAACCAGTAACACAGACTAAAAACTCAAAATATCAAGGTGTTATAATAAATGAAAAAGTATCTAGACCTCCCCATATTGATGAAATTATTTTTACAAATCAAACAAAGCATTAGGGTTTTTACAAATCAAACAAAGCATTAGGGTTTTTACAAAAAAAAAATATTGGTTTTTACAAATCAATTAAAGTATTAGGGTTTTTACAAATCAAACAAAGCATTAGGGTTTTTACAAATCAAACAAAGTAACAAAGCATTAGGGTTTTTACAAATCAAACAAAGCATTAGGGTTTTTACAAATCAAACAAAGCATTAGGGTTTTTACAAATCAAACAAAGCATTAGGGTTTTTACAAATCAAACAAAGCATTAGGGTTTTTACAAATCAAACAAGAACATAAAATTAAATTGTTATTTCTAACCTTGGTTAGGTCAATATTAGAATATGCGTCGTCTGTTTGGGGATGGCACAATGATAGAGGTACATTTTATTTTATTCCATATTCTAGCCAGAAAGTTACTGATTAACAAGCATGACTAGATTGACATGGGGACACGCGTATGAGGTAATCATCTCATCTTTTGAAGTAACGTCTGTAATTTATAAGATAAGGTATTCTAAACCTCAATTGAATGACTACACTTTAAGCATTCTAAACAATTCTGATAGTAGACGAGATATGTGTCTGAAGGGCCACTCGATCTGTATGGGGCTATAAGACATTACGCCCCATGGCCCAGTGTTTCGCCTGAGCGCTACTGGGGGGGGGGGGGGAATTGGTCCTTTTATACTCTTTTCCTAATCGGAGTTATCTACCCTATTACATGTTTAGAAAACGGCATTCAATATGACCACTTCAACGCTGACCCATGCCTCGGAAAAGAGGTGAGCGGAGACTTTCCCATTGACGAACAAATGGCTTTTGTTTGTTTCATAGGGAGGCAGAGATTTGCCACGCAGACAATGCCCCCCATAGCAGAGGACCTATAAATGGTCAAGGTGGCTAAACATGGTTTGAAATGAAGTGTCCAATGTGGTTCCTATGTCACCACGTTGGTAACCAGTGTTACCTAATTGTGACGTTGCGAATGGACAGTGTACCCTGCAAGCCCCACACCACAGTATTCTTTAAATCTACACAGGCAATGACCAGTGTACGGTGTGTACCTTACATACACTGTAGATGACCAGTGAGCTGAACATATCGTTCAGAAACCAGAAAGTTTGATAATGTTTGTTTTGTCCATTATCTGGATCCTTGCGTTTATTTTACCAGTCCACCCCCTCCCAACTTTCGATGTTTATACTTGATTATATCAAAGTCCCTGTTTTCTATGGTGAGGTATTGTATCGAAGGCTACATTTGTGTAGTGAGAATGTGTTTCCATGTTAAATATTTATATAGTTTTAAAAGAGATGACCTTTACATTATCTGCTCTATAGATCGCATGTTTCTGAAAGGAATACATTTTTTAATTCAATACAATTATCTATTGTTATCATTTTCATTATATATATAGGCCTATATATATCCTAAGTACTTACAATAGCAAATATTCGTTTTGTACTATTATATATATATATTTAAAAAAATGTCGTGTGATAAATAACCTGCACAATGCAAATAAAACGATAAAATGCTATGTCAACCCCCCAAAAAATATTCTTTCTTTTTTTTAATAGGCTTATATCTATGATAATCTTTTGTTGTTTTTTTATTAGTCTCCTAATCCTAATTTATATAGGCTATCTATGATAATCTATGTGTCCAAGTATTTATAAACCAAACTATGAAAAAAAAAAAAACTAATTCGTAGAAGTCTACAAACACTTAAGAGAAAATACGAACATCGACTAGATCTAAAGCCATTAAATAGGCCTATCTATAGAATGTCGGAACTATTTGACCTAAAAGAAAAAGCTAAAATGCTCCATAAGATGTGTGTTTAGGAAAAAGGTGTTCTAAACATAAAGATATTTTGTATGTGTTCAGTTTTGTGTACAGTAGATTAACACAAGTACATAATCTTGCTGACCTAGTAGAGTTCTTATCTACAAGTTCTTCTGATATGATAATAACGCGTCTTTAATCTGCCGCCAATGGATAATCTCGAATCAAAAGACCACATTGAACAGTCCATAGTTCCATGTACCGCCATAATCTCTACTCTGCATGATAGTAGACTAGTTCAATTATAAGTTATTTAAAGTGACGGCATATAGATATATGAAAACGAGTTTGCTAAAGGTTCACAGAAAGCCATCTTAACAGATGGCACTGTGAAAAGTTCACAAGTTTTCTTTTGTGTGAAGAGCGTACTTACAGATTCTTAACGACTCTTATGTTGTTGTTTTCACTATCTGAATAGTGAAGAAATATAGTCTATACAATTCCTTGACAATGATATAGTATTAGCGTTTGCAATGTATAATTATGATTGTTTCTAATATGTAGATATTTATATTTAATTTAACTTGTTTCAGGTTATTGGTGTGTGCGATGTCATATTACAAAGCTTATCAGCTCACTCTATTTGTGTGTCTGTCTTTCTGTCTGTTTTTTTTTTTTGTAGCCTATGTCTGTCTGGTAAAAAGTTTGAACACGTTATTTTTCACACACTTGTCCTTTTAAATATCTGTACACATTAATTCTCCCACACCGATTCAAGTTAAGAATTGAAACAATTATTTATGAAACGTAACGAAAAATGAATCATCCAAAAAATTACCCGATTAGTCAATTAATTATTGGTGATTAATTTTTGTTTATATAAAAAAGAAATAACTTCTAAATACTAGAATGATATAGTTGTAACTGCGGAGTTCTTCCCCTTAGGTAAGCTTTGTGTTTTTTTTTTACATGATTTTTTAATATTTTCTTGTATTATTTTGGAATTTTTTATGGGTTTTGCCACAATATTCGGTACAGCCTTCTAAACGCAGAGAAGTGGTTGCCGTCATTTTATCAAGCGTTGTCATATAAACACCTGCATTAATCAAGGCATTCCAAGTAGGCTACACATAAAAGTTGGACTTCCGGTAATATATGACCTACAGATATAAACACATTTATAATACTTGAGCCATATCTTCTTTTTTCGAATCAGGAAGATTTAAATGCTTGCTGGAATAATAAATGTTGTTTGTACAAGTGATCAATAATCGAAACAGTAAATCAAATATCTGAAAAGACTATCGATTTTTGTGGTCAATATATTTTTCAGATTTGGATAATAAAAAGAGAGAAAACACTGCCAACTGTAAAAGGAATCATATTTATAATTCTTATTTTAGGCTGATAAAAAAAAAGGCTGCGATGGTATAATTGGTATTTGTGTAAAACAGTTCACAGTAAATGGTGTTGTTTTAATGTTTTATGATCACAGATCACGTAATAGAGATGGAAATATTAACAAAGACATTATGTTTAAATAGGCCCTACAGTTACACCATTTCAGCTAAACAAAAATCTAATGTTTGCATACAGGAATAAAAGAAACATTTAAAAAATGTTCTGCTTGCTAAATGAAAACTGCAAGTTTCTATATAGTCTATAGAATTTAGATCACTGCAACTTAATTGGCCCAGGGAGCGTTAAATTCTTTCTGTTTTTAATACGTGTGCACAATTTTTATTCAGCGAAGAATTTGCATGTAATTCTAAACACATGCCTATAATGTTACTTAATTCAAACATCTTCATTATTGTATTTTCATCGTTGAATTTTTATTATGGTATTTTCATTATGGTATTTTTTAAATGGAATTTTCATCATGGTATTTTTAATATGACATTTTATTGTGAAATTTTCATAATGGTATTTTATACATTTTTGAGACTTTTTTTCATTTTTTAATTTTCATTATGGTATTTTCATTATGGTAATTTCTTTATGGTAATTTATACACTGTCTACAAGATTGCCCTGGGTTCGAACCCTGCCACCCCCTGTCGGCTGTTTATCTCCGATGTCACACTCCTTACAATTTTAAGGTTTATTCATCTCTATCTACTAATTCGCGATGGAATAAGTATTTCGCTGGATTTGCTATGAAAAGGTAAACATCTTGAATTGCTTCAGTGAACAAACTCTATAAAAATCTACTCTCAAGTCTCACAGAAGGCTATATCAACTAGACTTTTTTACTAGACCCAGGACAAAGGTAAAAAAAAAAAATAGTAGGGCAGTAGCCCATTGTTTGTTGCAGCAATATGGTATGGACCGCGACAAGTGACACCCATCTAGGGGTGACATAATATGCCGCACGTGGTGATATTGAAAAAGGCCAGTGAATATTTATGTAGGCCTATATTAGAAGTGTATTAGTTGTGTACGTTTACCATTTAATTGATGTAGGTAAATAGCTCCTTATTGTATGTTTCAACAAAAGGAATTAATTAAACATTTCAACGACTGTTTATTAAGGAAAACGAAAAGTTTGTGGGAAGAGGGTAACAATATAAGGTAATCGCACCAGGTGGCAGCAATCCTTGGGACACTTCTGTTTTGGTTAACGCTTTCCTCCCCTTTGTTTTGCAATCCAGACATTAGGTCATGGTCAAGCCCTCATAAATGTTTGTATTCTGGTCCAATGTTTGACGACACTTACAATGAAAGAAACTATTCATGCATGACTAAGAATTATGTTATTTCGAGCCTTTCCCAGCCCCACTCACGCACACACACTCGCCGCTCGCGAACTACAAAGTTAATTGACCACTGCGACAACAAAATACCCACAC
Organism: Biomphalaria glabrata; assembly: GCF_947242115.1. Lineage (NCBI taxonomy): Eukaryota > Metazoa > Mollusca > Gastropoda > Planorbidae > Biomphalaria > Biomphalaria glabrata. The sequence continues at coordinate 10,893,403 of NC_074718.1, forward strand.
CTCAAGTTGAGCCTACATTTTTATTAAGCTTAACTCTGTTTGTCTGGTACAAATTATGTACACAGTTCTCTCTCACTTCCCATAACCCGATTAAGTTGAAATTTTGGATACTTGTTATAGTCGATGACAATACACGAATCAATTTAAAAAAAAATGACCAATTAGTGGTACTATGTGGGTGTACTTTCTTTTAAAAATAATACTGTAACTGCCAACCCCTGCATTAAATGGCTGAGAACATTTCTAATAATTGAAGTAGCAATGATTACTAGATAATCAGTGCCGGCCAATTTAGCTCAATTAATAGGTTAAGAAAGTCTTTTTCAACGCTTTAATCATCTTTGAACTTTGGAACTCTACAAAAGAATATCTCTCTTTTACCTCCAGGGCCGGTCTTAGGCCACTGCAACCTATGTGGCCGCAGTGGGCCCCGCGCTTTCATAGGCCCCGCGCGATGCTAATTCTAGGTGTAAATTATTATATTAAACCATATTAACTAATTATCAAAGAGTTCCTGGAATTCTCCTGAAATTATAATATATAAGATAAAGTCATGAAAATCTCCTGAAGTTATTAAAATCTTCTAAAAACTGTTGCAAATCTCCTTAAAACAGACAAAATTGTTATTTTGGGGTGTCATTCAATATGGAAAACGCCAATCCTACTCGCGATTAAAAAAACAAAACGGCATTGTCAGCTTTATTTAATAAAAATGTAATAATAAGGCGAATTTTAAGAAAACAAGAAGTTCTAATACTTAATGTACTTTAATAGTCACTGGCAAACAAATATAGATTTAAATCTATCTCGACCTCTTAAAAAAGCGATATTTTGCTGGTCGATAGTAACTCTAAAAGGCAGATCTGAATGTTTATCCACGTTTTGTTGGACAACTCTACTGTCTACTGTAGATGGCTCGTAAAGTTAATTTTTGACAGTGATTTTGTTCTTAGTAAACTATAAATAAAATGCAAAGACGAATCTATTTTCTAATACAAAATCTTAATTTTCACTTATTATCCTTATCTCAACCCAAATTAGGCCCCGCGCAATCCGTTTTGCATAGGGCCCCGCAACCTGTAGGACCGGCCCTGTTTACCTCATTACAACGTATAACAAGCTAAATCAAAAAAAAAAATACACAAAAAAACAATTTAAGAGCTCCATATTTACAGCTATATCCCTTCATAATGTAGAATTTGTTTCCTTTTTTTAACGATACCACACAAATAGGCAGAGTGAGTTGATGTAACCTTCGTAGAAAGATGAGTACACATCTCAGTGTGAAAATTTATAACACCAATCATAATAGACAACATGTGAATGACCCATTATAACATGCTATTCTGATATTAAGACTCATAAAACATAACTAATAGGGTTTCGTGTTTTCCTCTAGTGAGAAATATAACGCCCATTCTACGCATTGTTTGTGTATCGTAACTGTTAATATATATTTTAAAAGCTGGTTCTATTGAAGTTATATACTACGTGCATAATTTTGATTTGGATGACTGTCTGGTCGTTTGGTATGGGCTTCGGACTGCCGTCAATGTCAGGGGCATGTATGGCGACATTGAATGCATTGTTTCTTTGTTGTTATTTAGGTTAGAAAGAGTTCTATCCCTTTGTTGATATATTCCCAGGGTACAAATGTCAACAGTATGCACGAGATCACGTGATGTTTGTTGCTTGACAGAGGGAATGTTATTGAGTGCCTGTCTGGTAAAAAGTTTGTACAAATTATTTCTCCCACACCCATTCTTGGACCAAGCGGAAACATCGCACAATTATTCATTGACATACACAGGACATGGGCGTAGCCAGGGGGGGGGGGGTTGGGGTTCAATCCCCCCCCCGAAATGAAATCCCCCCCCCCCGAAGGGGGGGAGTCGGAATTTAGTGACTGATTTTTTGCTTTGATTTTGTTTATTTTAGTTGAGATTTTAATACTAAACCATCACTTGCCCCAGCACAACCAAAGGGGTTTTGAGTTTAAAACCCCCTACCAGGGGGGTTCGAGTTTAAAACCCCCTACCAGGGGGGTTCGAGTTTAAAACCCCTACTAGAGGGGTTCGAGTTTAAAAACCCCTACCAGGGGGGTTCGAGTTTAAAACCCTTACCAGAGGGGTTCGAGTTTAAAACCCCTACCAGGGGGGTTCGAGTTTAAAACCCCTACTAGAGGGGTTCGAGTTTAAAAAACCCTACCAGGGGTTTTGAGTTTTAAACCCTCTACCTGGGGTTTTTGCAGTTAACTCCCCCTCTACTATAAAACAAAACAAAAAAAAAATGCAAACGAAAATCCCCTAATTCCAAGAGCACAGTTAAGGAAGATTTTGATTTTAAAACCCCCTCCGAAATTTACGATAAACCCCCTCTTCAATAAAAAAAAAACTAATTACGCACTCAAAATGTTATGAGCGTAGCTAAATGGGTTTTGACTCAGTTTTGAGTTTAAACCCCACTTCAGCGGGGTTTGAAGGTAAAAAATACCTCTTTAATAATACAAACAAAGCAAATTATACACTCAAAGTGTAGTCAAATGGGTTTTGAGTTTAAACTCCCCTCCAGTGGAGTTTGAAGCTAAAAGTACCTCTTCAATATAAATAAAAGCAAATTACTCACTCTAAAATCTATGAGCATAGCCAAAGGGGTTTTGAGTTTAAACCCCCCGCCAGGGGGGGTTTGAAGATAAAAAATACATCTTCAGTATAAGAAAAAAAGCAAATTACGCACTCAAAATGCTATGAGCGTTGCCAAAAGGGGTTTTGAGTTTAAGCCCCGTTCAGAGGGGTTAAATGCTAAAAATACCTCTTCAATATAAAAAAAAGCAAATTACACACTAAAATTATTTGAGCGTAGCCAATCCAATCGGGGGTTTTGAGTTTAAACCCCTCTTCTACAGATGGCCTTTTTTTAAAGTTTAAAACCCCTCCAGATGGTTTCAAGTTTAAGATCCCCCTACAGAGCATTTTGATGTGAAAAACCCCCAACAGATGATTTTGACGATAAAACTTCTCTTTTCGATATAAAATCTAAAGCAAACTACAGTCACTTAATTCCAAGAGCGTATTCAAGAGAGGTTACACATTTTTACCAGTGGCAGGGCTCTATTAATAAACTGCAGTGAATAGTCATCTGCCGAAATTGAAAAACACTAAATATGGCTCAACAAAGATGGCTAAGACAGATTTTAGGAGTCAGTTATGGAGATCGAGTCTAAATCAAGGAAATCCTATGCCGAATTGGGAGTTGACCCCTTAGTAAGATTGTGAGAGAGCGACGCATGAGGTTTGTGGGACATGTTCTCCGACAACATGAATTACGCATAAGAAGAGTTGCAATGATATCCTAGTAAAACTTGACGCCACTCATTCATGGAGGTCCTCATGGCAGGTGGGAAGAGGCTTCAGACATTACCAGTGACAGATTTTATGGAAACAGCTTGACGTCAAATGCTCCGAACGGCGCGGGAGGATCTAAGTCAGTAAGAATAGCACATTAGGTTTTTGAAATAAAACTTTTTAATAGCAGGAAAATGCAGTGTAGATACCTCAGAATATGCATTTTGTTGGTTTTCAATATCAGAAATAGTGCTTGGCGGCGGGGCTTCAATAGGGCACAATAAACGTCTTCCGAAAGAATGAAGGGTCAGAATGTAATAAAGATTATGTACACACACACACACACACATAAATACATATAATTTTTTTTTTCGCGGAGGGGGGGGGGGGCTGGGGGGGGGGGGAGAAAAAAAAATCCCCCCCCCCGAAAAAAAATCCTGGCTACGCCCATGACACAGGACATGAATCAATGTAAAAAGTAACCAATGAGACAATTAATTACTGGTAATTCATTATTTTTTTAATAGCGGCAAGGGCAACTAATACGTCAGTATTCACATATACGGCTAAATTTGTTGGGTTTAGTCCCCTTTAATAATTGTAAACGCTGTTTCTCTCTTACGCATTCTCCTATCAAGTGGATACTTTAAACAATTAGTTATTTTACCTAACAAAACATGAATCAATAAACAAAAATACTGAATTAGTCAATTAACTATTGGTAATTAATTATTTTGCTTGAAATCAAATAAGGGAAATAACTTACATTATTGGTAGATATAGTTTTAAGGACGGAATTCTTTCCCTTTAGATAAACTTTTTTTTTTATGATTTTTTATTTTGCTTCTCTTTGTAACTGTGTTTTAATTATTACATAAATTGCTTGAATTAGAGGATGTGGAACTGGTCCACAAAAGGGATTGGACCATAGCGCACATAGCATACATACGTACATATAGTTTTAAGGACGGAGTTCTTCCCCTTTAGATATTTTTTTGTATATATATTTTGCTTGTTGTGGAGTTTATTTAGTTGTAGTGTTTGTATATTGCCAATCTGCATTGGTCGAAGTCATAGTATTTTAAAGTACCCCTTTGAGCCCAGTAAATAGTTTAGTTAAAAATGTATTTTGTACAGTGTTAAACAAAAGGTCAATTGTATTGGGGGTAAGGTGATTCGGAAACACGCATGACTAGAGATATAGACAGTCTATTGGAGATCTTTGAGGGATAACAGTAAATGATCAACTACCTTGGTGTCCCAAGTGTACATACTTTATGAAGTGATAAATTATGCACTTTAAAAGTTATATACTTTGTAATGCACTTTTTAGCACTGTATAATCAAATTTATAAGCTCTTACGTACAAGGTATTTTTTAATTACTTAGTTGGCATCAGCACTCTTTCAATTGACATTGTTTGTTTCGTTTATTGATTCAAAATCTCCCATCCCTTCTCTTTGTATTTATATAAGCTTTTCATGAGGTTACCTTACATCTCCCCGGGACTCCCCAACCATATTGCTCCACATTGCTTTCTCTTTTTTTTTCTATGTTAAATTAGGCTATTATAAAGCTTAAATTAAGCTACATTTTTTAAATTTAAAAAAAAAACAAAGCGAAGAGGAGATTACCCTCGTAAAATATGTTGCGAAAACCAAGCACTACGATAGTGTGTCTTAGTTATCTTCTTTATCTTATAAAATATAGAAGTTACTTTAAAAAAGTATATCCAAGCACTATGATAGTGTGTCTTAATTATCTTCTTATCTTGTAATACAGAAGTTACTTTAAAAGAGTATATCCAAGCACTATAAAAGTGTGTCTTAATTATCTTCTTATCAGAACGAGACAGCTGGAGAGCACTCACAAAGGCCGCGGGATACACATTTGAGACCAAAAGAAAATCCGCTGCCGAGGACAGACGCAGACGGCGAAAAGAAAATCTAAATCAACCGCTTGCGGACAATGGTTATGCTTGCCCTGGATGTTGTAAAATATGTAGGTCACAGCTAGGGCTGAGCAGCCACGGGAAATACTGCATTCCTCACTAATCTTCGGACCTGAAGACAAGCCTTATTATCTTATAAAATACAGAAAAAGTATATCCAAGCACGATGATAGTGTGTCTTATGAAATACAGAAGTTACTTTAAAAAGAAAAATAATAATTACGTCTAATCAATCTCGAATTAATAGCAATGCATAGGTATCACTGGATATATTGGCTGGCATTAATTCCCAAGTAAACTTAATCATTTAGAAAAGGATTGTATCCCTGCAATGTCTGCATTATATAGATCTATACTTTCATTTAATGATCATCATTGACATTCCAGCGTAAGGCATTTGCCCCATTTTTATTCTCTGCATTATTCTTTCTAGTGAAACTGCTCTCCATGTGAAAGAATAAATAACAAAATGAATATTTCACTGGATCAAACTTCAAAGCCTTTTAATCTCTAAACCCCGAGCTCGCCGTTTCAATGGGCCAAATAATTGGTCTTTACCTAACGTACTCTCTGAACTAGATTCTTGCATTCAATCGAGCAATGCTGAACTTCGACCAGAGGAGTCACGGCTCGTGCACTCAAGTAACGTTCCGAAAAAAGGCGTGTAAAAAAAGTTCTTTTTTTTTTTCCTGACGCTTTGATCGATCTGATTTGTTTTCAATCGCTTATTTTAAATTTAATAAAATTCTGATATTGATTTAACGAATGGATGTTTTTGTGTACTGTTTACATTTTACAACTGTTCATATTGATGTTATTAATAATTTTATACATAACTAATTATATAAAATTTGAATGAAAAAAAGAAGTTATATTCTAGTTAGACAGGGGGAGAAAATTTGATTATTGATGTATTGGAGTTCACCAGGACCGGAAGTAGGGGAAGCCAGACGGGGTTACTGCCAGGGGTATCCATAAGATAGGGGCCTCCACAGCAGAGATAAGAAAAATAAAATCCGAATTTCCAAGGCTCAGAATTTTTTAGTCCCGGTGTGCGTTTTATTATTTTTTCGCATTTTTACTAAAAACACTTAAATCACACATTTGGCAACACTGTCGCGGTTAGGAGGTGTCCGCCTGTAGCGTGCATGAAATGTAGGTCCTATTAATGCAGCTCCGGATTTACAGCAGTGCGTCAACCTAGGACCCTCCACTAATTCATAAATATAATTTGGACTAAAATATGCAAATTTGATTATTAAAAAAAAAGGAAAAGGAATAAATCTAAGAGTAGCCTATTTTTTCTGTTAGCTTAAATAATGATACAATTATACGCTTAATATTACGCTAAAGAACACTGAACTCATTAAGTGACGCCAACACTAGACGCTGGATACAACAGACTCTCTTTAATTACATACTCTGACATAACACAAGTTACATACAACAATACAACATGAACTTTCTTACAAAGGGGAATAACTCTACATACACAAGACAAATACATACAATTAACACATATCAATACAATGTCAACACTTTCTTCTATAATATGGTGCGTGCTTTTAGATAAATGTGTTATTATTAAGTGGATTCTTATTAAAGCTTTCTAAAAAGTTTAGGGGCCTCGACAAACATCCTGCCCAGGGCCCCTACTTACCTAAATCCGGCCCTGGAGTTCAGTAATGACTTTTTTAAAATTTCCTACTCTAAGCTCACACAAGTCATAGAAAAAAATATTCGAATAATTTATTTGGACTTTCCATTATCGAATCGAGCTGAAATTGGCACATAAGATTGTGTTGCGCGACAATACATTTAATAAAAATTTCAAAAAGACTAATTAGTAAATCAATTAAAATTATTGTTTTATAGAACAGTTACATAGGAAAAAAGCAACAACATTTGTTTTCGATTTATTTAGAGATGCTATGTACGGATACAGATCTATAGGCCTGTAAGCTTATTAATTATGTTTGTTGTGTAATGGTTTGATAGCTGCGTTGTTGGAGCGTTACGCTAATGACGCAAATGTTGTGGGTTCGATACTCATGCTGGCCATTTTTTTCTCCTGTTTCCTCTTTATTTTCAACGAAAGAAAAATTTAAAAAAATATGAAGTTTAGCTATAGGCGCCAATTATTTTAACACATGACATTCAGTGATAAATGATTTATTAAAAAAATGAATTCTATTACTTTAGTTTTGTATTAGGTACTCGCTTAAAGTGGCGTAGCTAGGGTGGGGGGAGAATTTGAAAATCCCAACGGGCCCCCACTTGAGGGGGGCCCCCAATTGAGTGTTTTTTAACATACAAAATTTATTATTACGCAAAATGCAGAGGCCCCCAAAGAAGTCAAGCCTCGGGCCCCCATACGATGGAAAATTCATAGCTACTCCCCTGCTCGCTTGTATCGTCTCATTTAATGTTACCTTTCTTCTCCTCCTCCCTAACCCCTTCACACACACACACACGCACACACACACACACACACAACTTATTAAACTCGACATACAATAGAAGATATGTGTCAGGTCTAGGAGAAGTTCTTTTTATGTGCCGAAGTGAAACTGCTTTGGAATGCAACCTTGTCTAATAGAGCACTTCAAAAGCGATCAAATTTCGAAACAAAAGGAACTATTTAATTCTGGTATAGCTAGCAAGTTGAGTTACATTTTGTTTTCTGGATTTTCGCTTGCCAAACTTTTAATATATCTGTAAAGTGGAGTTTTTCATACATGGCGGAGGCTCTATAAATAGCACGCTTTTTGGTGTATCCGGTGTACAAAAAAAATATAAAGATGAACTGATAAGTTCAGTTTCTAAAAGTTACAAGACATATGAGGTTCACACATAGACATAAATAAATATAGACTGGAAGTAGGAAGTTATTTTTATTTGGGGGGAGTCAATATGTTTTATGTACTATATCTATGTGGAAAAAAAATGGCGGCGATTGAGCTATAAATTCTAGGACTAACATTTCAGCCAATATATACCTTTGATCTTTAGTTTTGAAAAGTGCAAAACTGCCATATTCCCAATATTTTGTCTTTGTTTTACAATCATAGACATAGGCAAATATATATAGGTTTGTGATGTGGATCTACAAACTTATCTTTTCCCAAATATTTCCGATAATAATTTGTTCTTTATCGTCCAGTCTATATATATATATATATGTCTATGGGTGCACATTTGTAGCGCACATTTTAGCACTGCTGAATAATTTTTAAAATCTACTGTCTTCGTCACTTTTTTTAAATTGGCAATTTGGAAGTTTAATTTAGCGTCTTTAACTCTTTCTCTCGTAACAGACGATACCAGCGTTGTTTCCACCAGAATGTGGTAAATAGTTACGGAGAGAAAGAGTTAACATTGTTTCGTTTATCGTGGAAATCTCCAAAGAAGTGATGAGTGCAATATAGAGCCACTAAACTTTATAAATTTATTGGAGCGTTTATATCGGATAGCTATGAACATTAAGCAATGTTTGCATTGCTGGTGTACGAAATCTAGAGATTGTTTATAAGCTATAGACATTAGAAGATATAAGATATCTATTAAGGATTGTTGATAAGTTGTACATTAGAAGAAATAAGATATTAATGTCTATTTCTTAGAATTTTAAAATTAAAGATCTAAACTCTTTCGCTCGTAGAACAAAGTATTTTTTTTTACATTTACTTGGTAACAATAGAAGGTGGCGGTAAAGTTCTTTTTTTCCGAACCGGGGGTCCAGGGTTCCAATCCTGGTGAAGACTGGGAGTTTTTATTTTCGGGATATTCAGGGGGCCTCCACTCAGCTCCAATGGGTACCTGACATTAGTTGGGGGAAAGTAAAAGCGGTTGGTCGTTGTGCTGACCACATATGATACCCTCGTTAACTGTGGGCCACAGAAACAGATGACTATTTCATCATCTTTCTAAAGTGCATCATCTGCCCCATAGATCACTATTTCTGAAAAGGGAACTTTATATTTACTAAGCAACAGTGATCTTTCATTATGGCGTCCTTGACATTGTTCAGTTCAGATATTTATTTATTTATTATTTCCAAATCGTCACTACATTTTTTTTTCTATAGGTTACGTTATATCATCCCAGTGGCTAGGGCGGGAGAGGGTATGAAAATTTAAAAATCCGCCCATATGAGTGTCCGAAATGTGTTTTTACATTAAATATTACGCCATTATCTCATGTCATGATGTCGAATGTCAAAAAGAGGAATCTTTAAAGAGAGAGCATCTTTTCCTTTTTCAACTTTTTTTTGTGACTAAAAAAGCCATTCCTTGATACACAGCTGCGGTCCAAGGTTGGGCATCTGTAATCACCAGGCGCCGTTGCACTTTCACCCTTCTTTCTACCACTGTTATGTAGGGCATTTATTTAATTTAATTTATTATATAACTAAATAACAAAATACCTACAATATAGTCCCTACCTAACTTCACTTCTAACAGAATGCTAAGGTTTCTCGTGCTATTTTTTAGCCAACCACCTTAGCTCATTGTGTTCTGACGCCAAGTCGTGCAATTCGTTCCATGCTTTAATGTCATTATATATCTATATATATAATTCTCTTCTTCGCTCAAGAGTTTGGACGAGAAAAAGAAGTAAAGGAAAAATCACTATTTTATTTCTGCGGATAGAGTTATCCCACAAACTTTACGAGCCTTGCGAGTAGCGAAGTCATACATAATATCATAAAAACTCTATTTCCTAAATAGATTACGCTCAATAGCAAGAATTAACAAATGTTTCAACCTATCTACGAGAATTGTTGAACTAATGTAATTCTTCATTTGTTTGAGGCGCGAGAAGCTTTCTTCACCAGATTCCAAAATTACGGGATAATGCCGTTTTTTTAATCGCGCGTAGGATTGGCATTTTCCTTATTGAATGACACCCCAAATTTACAATTTTTGTCTATATATTTCAGGAGATTCGTATGAGTTTTCTAAAGATTTTAATAATTTCCGGATATTTCCAATTTCAGGAGATTTTCAAGAGCTCCTGGTAAATTGACTGGAGGCCTCGGGAAATCTGTTGTAAGTCATACAATGATTTAATTTAATAATTTATTCCCCTAGAATTAGCGCGGGTCCTATGAAAATGCTGGGCCCACTGCGGTCGCATAAGTGCGGAGCCCACTACGGTCACCTAAGGCCGGCCCTGCAAAATAGCGGCGTATGCTACGCCGCCGGTCGACTAGTTATATATATTTTACATGAGTTTGTCCAAACATTTTGAACATTATGTATTGATCTTCTTGTCTTTCTGAATGTTTGATTAGGTTACGTGAAATAGTGCACTCTTCCTAAATGCCCGGTGCAGGTACTGTCTTATCTTTATTAGTTATGTTTATGTATCGGTATTTTTTCTTTAAATGTCATATTAAACATGATCTTAATCCCAATTCAGCGTAAGAATCATAACAGCAGGGAAACACAGATCTAGATTCATTCAAAAGATTGTATACTCAAATGCAGTCTTAGGAAGTATTTGTGTCAACATTGGTATAGGGTCTACATAGAAAAATCAGCTTAGCACAAGATTCCCTCTTCTTGTAGGCCCACTTGGCCCACAATATTGAATGTTTGCCCATAACAATAAGGACAACTATAGAGAATACTTGTATGTGTGTGCCCGGGCTTGCTGCCCTGCCTCATCGTGACGCCTGGGTGGAAACGGTATTGACAGGGGACGGCTAGGCCAAATGGGCAGCGAAACAAAGCTCCCGCGGGAGTGCCTAAGAGGGTGCGAGAGCATCTTCATTGCACTGTGCGGGGATGAAAAAGAGCTCTCGCAGCGATCTGTTGACATCCAGGCGCCGTCCCTGAAGGGGCCGTTACATAAATGGCGTGTCCCGCACGGTTATGAATATTTCTCCCTCACGCATTCTCCGATCAAGTTGATACTTTAAACAATTATTTATTGTACCTAACAAAACACGAATCAATAAACAAAAATAATCAGTCAATTAAATATTGGTAATTAATTGTTTTGCTTGATATCGAGTAAGGGAAATAGCTTGTACATTATTGGTAGATATAGTTTTAAGGAAGGAGTTCTTCCCCTTTAGATAAGCTTTGTTTTTTAAGAAAGATTTTTATTTTGTTACTGTGCTTTAATACGTAGCCTACATAAATTGTTTGTTACTAGAGGATATGGAACTGGTTCACAAAGATTATTGGACCATAGCGCACAGAACATACTATACGCATGAAGATTGCTCTAAACAAAAACATTTAATAAAAAGATTCCTATTCACACAAAAAAAAAAGAATATTGTTAATAGTCTAGATCTATTTAAAGTTATTAACATCATTGAATCAAAATAACTGAAGCAATTTCTCTCAAAATAAACTTCGAGTTCTTAGTTTTTTTCTTGTTTTCTTTTTAAGGTTGTTGTTTTTTTACCTTAGGTTTTTAGTTGATATAATGAACTCAAAATCCTGCTAAATACAAAAGTAAATTGACTATATTTAGTCAATTATAAGGCAAAAAAAAAACTGTCTTAAAAATACTTTTTCGTAAATGTTGCTTTTAATAATTGTAAACAAAACAACAAAAAAAAGTGTACAATCCACTGCAATATGATCTCTTACCTGATAGATACATTAAGTACTCTGTCTAATCATTGTCTATGTAGTGTCACACTTCTGTGTGTACTGTCTGAGCTAGTCAAGTAAACCACAAACACGAGTAGTACCCTGTCAATGATTTTATAGGTCCTGTTTTTCATGATAGGGGAGTACCGGGATATCGACCTGTAGTCGATACGTAATCCGATCATTTTGGTCCCACGGCTGAAATTCTCGCTTCGGTCACACAGACGATTCCTTTCAAACGAGGGCGTTTAAGCGATACTTGAGGTATAATGTGCCTCATTGTAAGAATGAAATTGTTGATATGTTCAGGGAAACCCTTAAAGTTTTTGAAATAGTCTACGGTAAATAGTGAACTAGTAGACTTGGACAATGTAGTCATAATCTGCATCTGCAAGGAAAGTATGAAGACAATCAACGTTTAAGAAGACAAGACAGTTCTTTTGTTGGTCACCGATCTCATTGATCAGCGCTTCGATCACGCGAATAGATTCTGCGGGTGTAACAAAACGAATTATCAGACAATAATGTGTTGTTGTTGTTGTTTCGTTAAACGTATTCCAAATGAGAGAATTTCATTTTCGATGAGAACACATACATCAATAAAAACAAAATATCCAGTTAGTTACTCAATTAGCAGTAAATAATTAATTTGGTTTTATATAGAAACATTGGAGATAAAACGTGCAATATTGAGAGATATGGTCGCCGTTAAGTTGAGCTCTCCCTTCACTGAATATAAGCTTAGCTTTTTTATAAAATGTTTTTACAAATCTAAACTCACTGTCTGTCTGGGAAAAAAAAGGGGTTTATGCTGTTTGCCATTCTCGGATCAAGTTAAAACTTTGCACAATTATTCATTGGATTCATTTGTTTAAAAAAAAAAGCATTTTATTTTTGTAGTGCGTTTTTATTTTGTTTGTTTTTTAATAGGTCAGTGGCAGAACGTTGTACAGTAGGAGGTGGGGATGGGAGTCAAAGAAAGAAAACAAACACGAGACGTGGACATAGCTCACAATATTGAAAACTTGTCTGTGTTGTATTGGATGTTTCGTTAATTTTCCAAGTGACCCCACCGCCATTTGTTTTTCAAACATACAGGTCGTGGGCGTAGCCAGGATTTTTTTCGGGGGGTGGGGGGATTTTTCTACCCCCACCCGGCCAATATTTATATTATGTGTATGTGTGTGTGTGTGTACAAAATTAATCTTTATTACATTCTGAACCTTCAATCTTTCGGAAAACTTTTATTGTACCCTAGAATAGGCTCTTCCTGGAGTTAGTGGAAAAATTGTAGACTCCCCGCCTTTGCCAGCAAGGGGGTCTGGGGCGGAACCCCGCCGCCAATCACTATTTCCGACATTGAAAGCCAACAAAATGCATAATCTGAAGTATCTATAGTGCATTATCCTGCTATTAAAAAGTTTTATTTCAAAAACTTAATTTGCTATTCTTACTTACTTAGATCCTCCCGAGCCGTTCGGAGCATTGGGTGGCCAGCTGCCTCCACAAAAATCTGTCACTGGCAATGTCTGAAGCCTCTTCCCACCTGCCCATGAAAGTGTAGCGCCAAGTTGTTCTAGGATTTCGCTCTTGCGCTTTCCTCGTAATGGCCTCCATGCCATCGCAACTCTTATAATGCGTAATTTATTTTGTTGGAGAACATGCCCCGAAAACCTCATGCGACGCTTTGTCACAACCTTACTAAGGGGTCGACTCCCAGTTCGGTATAGGATTTCCTTAATTGAGACCCGTTCACTATAACTGACTCATAACTGACTATAACTGACTCCTAAAATCCGTCTTAGCCATTTTTGTTGAGCCACATTTAGTCTTTTTCAATTTCGGCAGATGACTATTTACTTTATTAATGGGGTTTAAACACAAAACCCTTTTGGCGACGCTCATAGCATTTTGAGTGCATACTTTTTTTTATTATTGAAGAGGTATTTTTTAGTTTTAAACCACGCTGAAGAGGGGTTTAAACCAAAAAAATCCTTTGGCCACGCTCATAGCATTTTGAGTGCATAATTTTCTTTTTGTTTTATAATAAAGAGGTATTTTTATTTGCAAACTCCGCTGGAGTTTTTATCGTTAATTTCGGAGGGGGTTTTAAATTCAAAATCTTCCTTAGTTATGCTCTTGGTATATGGGGATTGTCATTTGCATTAATTTTTGTTTTTGTTTAATAGAAGAGGGTTATTTAACTGCAAAGCCCACTGGTAGGGGGTTTTAAACTCAAAGCCCCCTTGGGTTTAGTATTAAAATCTTACATAAAATAAACAAAAATGAAAGCAAAAAATCAGTCACTAAATTCCGATCCCCCGCCTGGCTACGCCCATGATGCAGGCTGATTTAGATTTAAAATTCTATTCAAATTTCCAGCAACCTCTTGGGACAGTGCCTGGTCGTTTGGTGTGCTCAACGGATGTCGTTTCGATGAGCTGGAGCTCTAACCCTGTTCGCCAACTCTCCTGCCGTCCTGCAAGAGGTTTAGACTAATACGTCATCATCTTCCTTTCTAAAGGAAACATGCCAATAACCTTTTTACATATTCCTCATGGTAGAAATTAAACCACTTACAGAAACTTCTAAACTATAAAGTTAGAAGCCGTTGCTTCATGGCCGGCCTTAGACATGGGCAAACTGGGCAGTCGCATAGGTCCTCCTATTGTTGGGAGATTCGCATAGAACTTTTATAATTTTCTTGTTTAGAGACAAAATAGCGAAGCCTGTCCTCAATATAATAGTAGTTCACTAGGCTTTTAGTAATGCGTAATTTTAGGTTTTTCGCTGTTTATTTTATCCTATTTCATTGGAAGCCTCCCAATTCACTTCGCCTAGGGGGGGGCGGACGCGTAAACATAAGTTGCTCAGTTGTCACTAGTAAAAGTATGAGAAGCACTGTTATAATGACACAATGGGTTAAAAGTACAGCTGTACGTAGAATGCCAATCACGTCATGTGCTATTAATAGCCCTCGTTACCTTAGGTAGAAATGAAATGCACTTCTACTTAACGATGTAGTGAACTTGCTAAAGCAAAAAAATAAATAATCAATTAATAAACAAATACACACACATGAACACTATTCCATTATACATGCAAGAACCGAGACTTCCGGGGGAAGTTGGTTGGTGACCTATGCCCCGTCGAGATGTCCAGAAAGATTTGAGATAAATCCCTTTATGAACCTTTGACCAGGGATTGGTTCTTATCCCATGGCCAGGATGTAGGAATGGGTTGTAACGACCCGTCGGAAGGCTCCCATTAACTAAATGATGATTAAACTATATTCGTTAGTTCATGGGTCACGTTCCCTTGAGCCAATGCTATGGGTCCCCCCCCCGACCAATCCCTTCGAGGCCGGAAGCCGAGCCCACCAGGGGACACTTCATATTCCTATACTATACCATCGCGTTCCGTGGAGGAACCATCACCGCCCGTATGGTCTACACTGGGGAACAATGCGGCGGATTGAAAAGGTTAGTAAGCCTTTCTTTCATACTCACCACGTGCAAGTACACTGGCTAGAGCAGAACTGTGGTAGCCCACAGGAGGCTGTGTTCGCTCTCATTCTTAACCTATCCGCTTACCCGGGCGGTCGTTTCCACAGGAGGAGCCACGCTGAGGCGACGGGAGATGGAATCCAGGCGGGACCACAGGCAGAGATGGGTTGAGATATTAAATTAAAATGCTTAAGGTGGACTAGAGAAAATGTCCCCTTCAGAATACTTAGATGAGTTTGGTTCGAAGAATCATGTCGGCATCAGAATCACGTATGATATTAAGGAGTATGCTCATAAATGAAAAGGCAGAAACACTTTTTCTTTCATAATCTAACCTATAAAAATGCCCGATTGTATAGGGAGTCATTAAAGTGTGTATGTTACATTAAACCATGGGGCAATGAATAATCCAAAAGCTTCATTTTTTTTCTTTATGAATGTCATTAATGGATAATTTCTTTGAGCAACGAGCTAACGTGGATCAATCATTTATATTGACGAGAACGAAAAACGAGATCGAATACATGGGGCCACATGCAGAACATTTGAACAAGGTAACAGCTCCTCGCGGACATTGACCTATTGAAAATCAAATAAGACAATATATCAATAAAGAAATATAAAGTGTTAGACATAAACTATATAATGCACTTTATACAGAATGCAATAAATACCTCATGTGGTTAGACTGGAGGGATGATTAATTGAGTCGAAGTACTGGTTTTAAATACTTATAGCATTACATCAATATGAATAAAATCAGATTTCCATTGCGCCTTTCGTTCTTTAGCAATTATTTTGTGTGGTCTGTCTGTCTGTTCGTCCGTCACGTTTAGATGTCAAAAAAACTAAAAAAAAAAAGGTTTTTAAAAATTCGATTTCATGAAATGTTGGTGTTTTCAAAGATTAGGTGCAACGCAGCTACTTCGTTGATTAACGATTAGCACTGAGAAACATACATTTTATAAATTGCAGACGTTACTTCAGACGTTACTTTAGACGTTACTTCTGACGTTACTTTAGACGTTATATCCTACGCGTATCCATGTGTTAATCTACTAAGTGGTTGATTTCCTGAATATGTGGGGCCATGGGCGTAGCCAGGATTTTTTTTCGGGGAGAGTTTTGGGGGGGGGATTCCCCGACCTCCACCCCCCACCCCCCGTGAAAAAAAATATATATATATGTGTGTGTGTACATAATTAATCTTTATTACATTCTGACCCTTTCGGAAGACGTTTATTGTTTATTGTAGACTCCCCGACCTTGACAGTAAGGGGGTCTGGGGGAGTGCGCAGCGCTCCCCCACCGCGGGGCGAAGCCCCGCCGCCGAGCACTATTTCTGGTATTGAAAGCCAACAAAATGCATATTCTGAGGTATCTACAGTGCATTATCTTGCTATTAAAAAGTTTTATTTCAAAAACCTAATGTGCTATTCTTACTGACTTTAAACCCTCTCGCGCCGTTCGGCGCATTTTCCGGCAAGCTGTTTCCGCAACTCTTATTTTGCGTAATTCATTTTGTCGGAAAACATGTCCCGCAAAACCTCATGCGACGCTCTGTCACAACCTTACTAAGGATTCGACTCCCAGTTCTACATATGATTTCTTTGATTTAGACCCGATCTCTATGACTGACTCCTAAAATCTGTCTTAGCCATCTTTGTTGAGACACATTTAATGATTTTCAATTTCGGCAGAAGACTATTCACACTTAATTAATGGAGCCCAAGCCACTGGTAGAAATTTGTAACATTTCTTAACTACGCTCTTGGAATTACATGCCTGTATTTCGCTTTAGATTTTATATCGAAAAAGAAAGTTTTTTCGTCAAATCATCTGTTGAGGGGTTTTAAAGTAAAATTTTTTTTTTGTTTTGTTTTTAATTCAAAACCCCATTTAGCTACGATCATAGAATTTGGTGACTGTAGTTTGCTTTAAAATAATATTGAAGAGAGAGGTTTTCAACTCTAAACGCTCTGTAGGGGAATTTTAAACTCAAAACCATCTGGAGGGGTTTTAAACTTTAAAGAAAAAGCCATCTGGAGGAGGGGGATTTAAACTCAAAACCCCTTTGGCTACGTTCATAGATTTTATAGTGCGTAATTTGCTTTTTTTTATATTGAAGAGGTACCTTTTAGCTTCAAACCCCAACTGGAAGGGGGAGGGGGGTTAAACTCAAAACCCCTTTGGCTACGCTCATAGAATTTTGAGTGTGTAATTTGCTTTTTTTATATTGAAGATGGGGTTATCGTAAATTTTGGATGGGGTTTTAAAATCAAAATCTTCCTCAACTATGCTGTTGGAATTTGGGGATTGTTGTTTGCATTTTTTTGTTTTGTTTTATAGAAGAGGGGAATTTAACTGCAAAAACCTCTGGTAGGGGGTTTAAAATTCAAAACCCCCTGTAGGGGGTTTTAAACTCAAAGCCACCTGGTAGAGGGATTTGTATCTCAAAACCCCCTGATAGGGGTTTTTAAAATCTCAAAACCCCCTGGTAGGGGGATTTAAACTCAAAACCCCCTGGTAGAGGGTTTTTAACTCATAACTGCCTCGGCTGTGCTGTGGTAAGTGATGATTTAGTATTAAAATCTCACCTAAAATAAACAAAATGAAAGCAAAAATCAGTCACTTAATTCCGCAGGGGGGGGGGATTTCATTTCGGGGGGGGGTTTGAACCCCAAGAACCCCCCCCCCTGGCTACGCCCATGTGTGGGGCCATCTTAGTATTGCTCGCTCTTGTAATACTCGAATCTCTGGAAAACGCTGCAGCGGCTAACGTAGACCATCCTCCGCTTGTGGTTTTAAGGGCCAAACGAGTGGGGTTAACAAAGTATGTGCATTAAAGTGGACCTAGCAGGCCGGAACGCAAAGGCGCTTTCAATAGACGCCTTGGAATTTCGAAAATTCGTTTCCAGAGACAACGGCATTACATTAAGCCACCTAGCTGATGGCAGGCTTTCGGGTAGGCCTAAGTCTAAAAAAGTTTCAAGTATCTCGGATCTATCGTTTCAGGCAAAGAAACCAGACCTGACTTACTGCGCAGAAATGCAGAATCTACAGCAGCATTTCCCAAGCTAAGCACGATTTGAAAAGAAGAGGGCATACAGCCCTCGGCACAAGAATCATACTAATGTGCTCCTTGGATGCGTGCAAAACTTGGACTGCAGGATTGAAGACGAAGATCCTAGCCAATCGAGATGTTACCAGAAGAATTCTTTGTACATCTATCACATACAAATTTAAGACCTATTCACAAACGAGGAAATTCGAAACAGGATCACAATGGCGATTGGGCCACGTGATGACCTTCTGACCACTCTCTACTGTCAAAAAAAAAAAAAAACATAAGCTTGAATGTACGGCCATATCAAGAGATCCTTAGATTTTTTTTTAGATCGCAAAGATTTTTCTGCAAGTTAAAGGAACCGGACCTGAGCTTTATAAGATGAGTTCGACTTAAAAATAAAAAAGGTCAAATATTTCAAAAAGCGCTTTATTATTATTAATTTTTAAAACAAAAGGTGACAAAGCCTACATACAAAGCAATAGCAATATAAGACATAGATGTACCCTTTTTTTATCAGAAATTTTCTTACGACCTTACTGTAGATTTTATGCTGGCAACGCCGATTCCCTAAATGTAACCTCCTTTGCGTTGCTATTTTTATTATTCAATCTTCCAAATGCCATTTTCTTTCGTCTTTCTTTATGTTCCCTTATTATTTTATATCATTCTAAATTTCTCCAAATCACTTTCTCTTCTTATTTTCTTTTATTGTTTTTATTAATAATAATAAGGCCTGTCTTCGAGATTAATGAAGATCAATGAGGAATGCAGTATTTCCCGTGTCAACGTGTGACCTACATATTTTGCCACAACAGCGCAGGCATAACCATTGTGCGCCGGTGGTGGATTTAAATTTTCTTTTCGCCGTCTATGTCTCTCCTCGGCAGCGGATTTTCTTTTGGTCTCAAATTGTATCCCGCGGCCTTTGTAATTGACCTCCAGCTGTCTCTTTCTGAAGCCGCCTGCAACCAGGTGCTCTCTTCTATGTCAGTAAAAGCTAGTTGCCGCCGACGCTGGTCTTTAAAGCGTTTCCGTGGTGCACCTCTGTTATGTCGACCACCTTTTAGCTCACCAAAAAAGACTGCTTTTGGTATACGTTCGTCTCCCATACGGGATACGTGCCCTGCCCAGCGTTACTGTCGAACCAGATCGTGGTCGACGAATTTGCATACGCTGCCGCCTCTTTTGGTTTCGGTCATGTTCCAGAAGTCACCCCATCAAAAGATCACCGTAAATGGACAGGCCCTTAACGTGGTAGACCACTTCAGGAAGCGTAGTATCAAACGACGCATCGCTTTCAAGGGAAGTATGCCAACCGTGTGGACACCTCTACGCGAGAATTAGGCGAAATAAATATCTCCGCCTGCCTACAAAAATCAGTATCTACCAGGCAGTGGTTTCTCTAAACTAGAGATGGGAAACGAACCGAACCCGAACCGAACTAACCGAACTCGAACCTCACTTATGACCGGACCGAACCGAACTTTGAAACTGCTTGGTACGAACCGAACCGAACGAACCCTCTTTTTTTTAACCGAACTAATTTTGCAATTTTTACATCCCTTTTATATTTTGGGTTTAAAAAAAAAAAAAACTTAAATATTTTATTTAAATTCTAATGATTCCATTATACTTTGAAAACTTGGGAGGGGGTGGTGGTGGTATTTTGAAAAAAAAAAAGCGGCTCGCTTTGATTCCTATGGGTTTTTCCGTACGTGCCGACTCTTCCCTAACCTTGAATTTTCGCGGGCTGTTTGCAATATTGGTTTTGAGTCGAATAGGCGCCCTCTAATTAGATCTAGATCTAGATTCAAGTTCCTAGTAAGTAGAAAGTTGACATTAAAATATTGTCACTTTTATTTGAGATGGCTGTTAGTTGAGAGTAGAATATTTTTTGCCGATTAGAGAGTGTAGATATAAATAAGTTCATTTGTGTTCTAGTTTAAAATGAATTTTATTATCTTCTTGGGTCCTCTCCCGAGGGTGGGGATGGTTAGTACCTTGAATTGGGGGATGGGGAGACGCAACTTCTTGACAAAAAGGGGTGTCAGAAAGTGTGTGTGTTTTTTTTTTTCTGGTGGCGGTAAGAAGAGGTTAAGCGATTGATTGGTGTTTATGCATTAAGGATGGTGAAATTAGCGTAATGCAAATGTGAAACGGCAGACAATCTTAAGACATGAAAGAGTAAAGACGTTGTTTTGTGGTGACCTAGATTTTGTTTAAATATCAGTATATTTCATTAATATTACAACTCTATCTCAAGTTAAATATGTGAATATTGTAATAACAGTTAGGCTATATTGAGTTGTTCACATAAGAGCTTTATTTTAAAGTTTATTAAGTTTATATATTATTATAAGGCTTGTCTTCGAGCCCGAAGATTAGTGAGGAATGCAGTTTTTCCCATGGCTTCGCAGGCCCAGCTGTGACCTACATATTTTGCCACACCAGGGCAAGCATAACCACTGTTCGCAGGTGGTCGATTTAGTTTTTCTTTTCGCGTCTGCGGTTGTCCTCGGCAGCGGATTTTCTTTTGGTCTCAAATGTGTAGGCCTATCCCGCGGCCTTCGGGAGTGAACTCCAACTGACTAGTTCTAAGACCGCATGCAACCAGGTGCTCTCTTCTATGTCAGCCAAGGAAAGTTGACGCCTAAGCTGGTCTTTGAAGCGTTTTCGTGGGGCGCCTCTGTAACGTCGACCACCTTTTAGCTCACCAAAAAAAAAAAGACTGCCTTTGGCATACGTTCGTCTCCCATACGGGATACATGCCCTGCCCAGCGTAACTGTCGGACCATAAGAAGTTCATCTATACTTTCCTTACCGGTAAAAATATAAAACGCCTATATTGGTTCAATTATACTAGCTGTTTGTAAGCGACAAACCAGCAACCAACTAACAAAGAGAGGGGGGCATCGAAAAAAAAAAGTTTTATTATTATTGTAACTTATCTGAATATTAGTATAATTACATGTTTAAAAATTAAAATATATTAAGTGGAGATGTCATTTTATCTTCTAATAAGACCTTGTCAACTGTAGACTGCTTTTTGCGAGGCGCGTATGCACAATATGGGTCAAAACGTTTTGAAGAAAACATTTTAAAACATCTCCGCTAGTGTGATTCTTCTGCATTTTTTTTTTGTCTCAGAATAGTCGAATTTCTTCCGTATATTGCAATTTATAATAGTGACGACTTATGTGTGAAAAAAAATCCTCGATAGAGACGTCTTTACACGAAGAATATTTCTTTAAAAAGATCACGCCCGTTATAGAAGTAGGCCTACGTGCGCAATATGTAGGCCTACCTAGAATGTCCCTTGCATAATTTTATTGGCCAGGTCTGCCTCTTTATTATTAGATTTAATATGGCCCTCGACTTTTTTTTATTATGATGAATAGTGCGTTCTGAAAGAAAGCACATCGATATTAGCCTTTTTAAAAAATTCGCTTAGCGCCGAGTCACGCCCTGAATTAAACCACTTGAGCGAAAACCTGCCGCATCTTCATTTCTATCTCCAACTATACTCGTCATCGAACCGAACCGAACTCGAACTTAAATCTGACCGAACCGAACCCGAACTTTAAAAGTTGGGTTCGATTCCCATCTCTACTCTAAACCCTTGTAGGCCTATATGGATCTGAGACATAGGATATTATACAGAAAGCTACTAATACTACTTGAATGCTTTCACCAAAGATGCTTGCGCTCCATCATGGACGTTCGGTGTCTAGACCGCACTACAAACGACGATATATTATAAGATAAGAAGATAAGATAAGATGTCCTTGCAATCGCAGGTATGGACATAATAGAGGGGATTCTTATTGTTTTTATTACTTGAATGAAGAATATTAACAGCTAGGATCTACAAAATCAAAATGTAAACAAAGAACAGATTATCGTGTTTAAAATGTATCTTGAAATTCTCACTAGAAAACATTTCCATGTCAATCTTTGGAATCTTGGACCCGAGATGTTAGACATCCATTTACGTAGTTTCCAGAGTAAAAAAAAAATGTGTAGTGCTTTTTTTTCTGTTTCCTTTTAATTCCATATTTTTTATATCATAAGGAAGCTATTTTATTTTTACGCCTGCGCACTGGTGCATATTTATGTTAACTACCGAAGAAGTGTTTTGACTGTGTTATACTGTTATAGACTAGATCTATTATTCTAGATCTAGATCTAGTCTAAGTGAGTCTAGATCTATTTATCTAGATCTAGGCCTCTTTAGACTAGTCTAGATTCTGTTTTTTAAGTTTTAGAATTTAGGCTCATTTCATTACAATTTGAATTACATCGAGATTTTAAACGCAAAAATGCCTGTAAGTTCTTAGTTAACTTAGATCTAGATCTAGTAGTTAAGTTAAGTTTTAGTTAGTAGTCTTAGAGTAGTAGACTTAGTCAAATAAAGTTAGTCTTAGTTCATAGTCATAGTCATAATCAATGATGTCATAAGTTGTTTTAAATTTTAATTATAATAATTAATATCATAATGATAATCATATTAATTTTTTATCATTTTATAGATCTAGAGACTAGAGTAGAGCTAGACTAGACCTATCTAGATCTAGTATTCATACTTATTAGATACTACTAATACTAGATGATAGATGTCTAGTAGTAGATCTAGATCTAATCTAAGTCTCTAAGTAATACTAATACTAATACACTTAATAAAATGCAATTTATATAATAGTACATCATCATTAGTAATTTTGCAATGATTATTGAATGAAATGACTGATTTGAATTTGACGATTTGATTTTGCTAATGCCATAACAATCATCATTGGGCCAATGACATGGTATGATACTTGTTTTATACTAGTGTGGAGCAGGTAGGCCCATTATAGTCATGTGGGGACTATGGTCATTGCAAGAACTGTTGTTTTATTTCTGTCCATCTGAGAGGTGTGTACAGTAACTGTAACTGTACACACCTCTCAGATGGACAAAAATAAAACAACTGTACTACAGTTAGCAATGGATATTTAAATGCTGAAATGGAGGATTCTGATAGATCTAGGTTATGTGCTAGAAGTTCACATCGAAGATACAGGAGGAGGAGGGGTTAAGACTTTGTTGTCTGACAAAGTGAATATAACCTTAGTCAAGAGAGATGGGAAGATAAAAGTTAAATGAATTCAAATTTGGCTAGTTATTTCGATAAGGATGATAATGTAATAACCTAATAGATCTATTTCTATTTCTTGAATGTTTGTGAAGCTTAGAGGAAACTTTTAAATGCAAGTTGTTTTTTTGTATCTTCACATTTGAATCAAATTGTTATATATATTATATGTTTTTGAAGAGATGGATAGATGATTAATATTTTATGCATCTTCTCAAATTACTTTTTTTTTTTTTTTAATATAATGCATGCAGGGAAGTTGCAGTGATTTTCTTGAGTCACTCAAATTTGTGACCTATTTTCAGTTTGTTAACCCTATATTTTAGTTCCAAAATATCCCAGGTAAAAAAAAAATGCACTAGAGGAAAAAAAAAACACCATTGCAAAGAACACTGCCTCCTCTTTGAAATAAAACACTGATCTTAATCATGTTGATTATGTGTATGCAGCTGCAACATTAAGTAACGAGGCTCTTAACTTTCTGCCATTATACAACATACTACGACATAACTGTCTGTCTGTTTGTATGGTAAAAGTTTGTACACATTATTTCTCCCACACCCACAGAAACAGATGTCATCATCTGCCCTTTTAGACCACAAGGTCTGAAAGGAAAGGAAGGACACCCAATCTCAGATTAAGCTGAAGTTTCACACAATTAATATTTTTTACCTGACAACACAAGAATCAATTTAAAAATTAACCAATCGGTTAATTAATTATTGGTAATCAATTATTTTGTTTGGTATCTTGAACAAGGGAAAGAAAAGTCTTAATTGACAGTTGTGGTGGTATAAGTTGAATTAGTCCCCATGAGGACTGAAGCCCTGAGTGAATGTTTGTTTTATGCATTTGAAAAAATGATCATGTAAACATTCATTAAGATACCGCCTTCTTCTCTCCCCCTTTCACAACATGTCCAGACAAGTGATAGGATCATAGCACATTGAGAAAGCTAAAAGCTAAATAAAAACAATTAGTACAAATATTTCTAATTGCTCAGATTTATTATTTCTAGGTCAGTCATATAACTACATACCTGATCCATAGGAATTGATCCATTTACACTTAATATAAGCTTTGTTTCTTTTAAAAAGTATTTTTTATTTTTTGTTATCTTTGTATGAACCAGGAGAATCAGAGTATGAAAGAAATTGATAATGTTCGAGTTGTGGTGAGATCAAGACCTCTAAATGACAAGGAAAAAGAGACCAACTGTAACGTGGTGGTTATTGTAAGTTTAAATCACTTCTTCAGAATTTTTGTGCAGTGTTCATGTTTGAAAGTGATTGGCTTCAACATCAATTAAAATAGCTAAATATGATTGTAGTA
This sequence comes from Biomphalaria glabrata, assembly GCF_947242115.1. NCBI lineage: Eukaryota > Metazoa > Mollusca > Gastropoda > Planorbidae > Biomphalaria > Biomphalaria glabrata. Next base: position 10,918,354 of record NC_074718.1, read on the forward strand.
AAGGCTCTTACAGGAATGCTGGAGGCATTTAAATAATGTTTTTAAGCTTCCTATGCTTTCTCTAAGTAATTTACTTTTAGCTATCCCTTAGTCTGTTGGACTGTTGGGGCACCATGAAAGATTTGTTGACCATCTTTCTCCATTCCTCTCTGTCTTTTGCCTTAGATAGAACCTCTTTCAGTGGCAGGCTCGTCCATTCTTTTATGTTGTCTTCCCATTGCTTTCTCTGACTGCCTCTTCTTCTTTTTCCTGGTACTGTTCCCTGAAGGAAGGTCTTTGCGAGCCCTGAAGACTTTGTAATATGGCCATAGAGTTTTAGTATGCATTTTTGTTACAATTTATTTATTATGTTTGATTTGATTTTGTACATTGTGTCTTGTCAGTAGCTCCAATGAAAAATTTAAATGAAAAATGCCTTTGCTCTAGTTACTGTTTTAAAGAGGAAACTATGTAAATATGTTTAGTGTAATTTTATAAGACATGCTTTGTTTGTTCAAACAAGATTGATGAAGTTCGTGGATCTGTCACAGTAAAAAACCCTCAAGCTTCCCAGTCGGAGCCACCAAAAACCTTCACCTTTGACATTGTGTTTGGGCCAGACTGTAAACAGCTGGATGTCTATAACAAAGTGGCAAGGCCTGTAGTTGATTGTGTGCTAGAAGGATACAATGGTAATCTTATTACCATAACCGATATTATTTTTATTGAAGAAATTCTTAGTTAATTGTAAACTAATTTTCATTTTCTGCACAGTACGTTGCAATTTAATAGAACGGATAAGAAAAGTGAATACTTTCTCAATTTGAGTTAATTTTAAAAGATTGTTAAAAATTAAAGTTTGAAATTAAGGAGTGTCCTGGCACTAACCTGTACAATGTATATACATAGAATAAATAGACTAATTAAAAAAGCATTGTATATCACTCGAACAAAGCTACCATCTCTTGAAGAGCTTTTTCATGAAAGATGCCTTTCCAAATTACTCTTGATTTTTTAACCTGCACCCATTAAACCACTCTTACATCAGATCTGAACGAAGTGGTCATCTCCTTTCTATTAGAACTAAAACAGAAAAAAAAAATTTAAAACTTTTTTATCCCACTTTCAGTCAGTGTTACAAGGTCATCTGTCATCATCAAGAAGTACATAGAAGTCTAATTTATATAGTGCCGGTTGTGAGTGTGAATGTTGTTTGTATGTGCATCTATATTGTTATTGTACAGTAGTTACGCTGAGGTGGTCAATTGTAGTCAAACTGAATTTCCATTTGATTGGACCAATAAAAATTATCTTATCTTTTATATATATATATATATATATATATATATGATATCTAAAGAGTAATTTTGTGTTCAGGTACAATATTTGCATATGGCCAAACTGGCACAGGAAAGACATTCACCATGGAAGGACTACGAGCAATACCAGAAAAGAGAGGCATCATACCCAACTCTTTTGCCCACATTTTTGGTCACATTGCTAAAGCAGAGGGCGACACAAGGTATTTATTTCATTAATCCACTTCACTTACCTTTAGGTGATACTTAAAGAGGGACAGTGCATACAAAACTTATTATAAGGTAATTAAAAACACTTGTACATAAACATAGGCAGTACTTTCATTTCAGTATATTGTAATTAATTAACTTGTAAGTTTCTGGTTCTGGTTTTAAAATCAGACATCAATTTCCAAAGCAGCACAGATATTTTTCTTTTAAAAGTCAAATGTAGTTGTTTTTTTCAATAAATGGATTTAAAAAAAAAAAAAATAGAACAAGGAAAATTTTGTTAGTAATAATTTTAGAACCACTGTCAGTTCAGCTGACTTGCATATATACTGAGCTCTAATCAAACTAATTGAAAAAAGTTAAGTCATAAAATGACAATAGTTTTGCTAACAAATGTGTTAAAGTCTTGCATAATTTTATTTTATATAAATTTCATTGTATATCTTTTTACATTTTGTATTTCTGTATCCCAGGTTTTTAGTGCGTGTTTCATATCTGGAAATCTACAATGAAGAAGTTCGAGATTTGTTAGGGAAAGATGAAAATCAGAGGCTAGAGGTCAGCAAACTGTTTTAACTAGTCAATAGCAAACCATGATTGTAAAAAACAAATAGGTGCATAATAGAGCAAATTATGAATTTCAGAATTACGAAGAATATTAATGTTAATTCCTTGCTAACCAAAGAGAGGGTAACTTATAATCTTGTGCTGATAAAAAGTTTTAACTTAGTATTAAATATAGAATACAAACCCAGTTGCTTGTAAGTTACAATAATGCATACATTGAGTTGTTGTTTTTTTTATATAAATTTTGGCCTTTATTGCAAATTTTCTTGTATATCTAGTAACTGGCATTGCAAGAATTGATTGTGTTGTATAAAAGTGTCTGCATTGAAAAGTTAGATTTCCTTAAGTTCTAAATGTTGGCTTGTCCATTACTTTGCTGAGTTGTCTAAACTTTCATCAACAGGTGAAAGAGAGACCTGATGTAGGTGTATATGTCAAAGATCTGTCAGCTTTTGTTGTCAACAATGCAGATGACATGGATCGAATTATGACTCTTGGAAATAAAAATAGTAAGTGCTTTAGACATTTCCTAATGTAAAATGGTAGCAGCTTTGTTTTTCCAGTTATTGTTTATTGCTTACATTCTTTACTATTTTAAAAGCATTTTTTGATTAAAAGTAATCAAAACTGAAAACCAGAGATCTTAAAGTGGTTCTCATGGTTGTATAGTCAAAGGTTATTAAATGATATATAGTCAACAATTTTGTCAGATATTATTTCCATTAAATCTAAATCCAAGGTTATAAACCCTGGATCTCTTTTAACTCTTTCTCTCCTAACTAACGATTCCAATGTTGATTTCACCAGAATGTGGTAAACAATTACGGAGAGAAAGAGTTAACTAAGCTCTTAAACTACCACATCCCAATAATATTCAGTCCTAATTTTGTCCTCAAACTAAAAAGTTAATATCATTTAAAAAAAGTCATTCAAATAAAGATTTGAAATAAAAGGATTAACACAAAGATTTAAAGTAAAAATAATTAATCATGATGTTAAGCCTGTAAAAAGTGTGGTGGCTAAGTGGTAAAGCACTTGCCTTCCTAACCAGGGGGTTCCTGGTTTGAATCGTCTTCAAGACTGGAATTTTAAATTTTGGTATCTTTAGGGTACCTCTGAGTCCATCCTGACATTAGCTGGGAAAAAGTAAAGGCTGCTGGTTATTGAGCTGGCCACATAACACTCTCATTAATCATTGGCCACGGCTACGATGACCTTTACATCATCTGCCTTATAAATCGCAAGGTCTGAAAGAGAAACTTTATTAAGCCTGTTTATCCTTCTTTTTTTTTCAGGATCTGTGGGTGCCACAAATATGAACTTACACAGTTCAAGGTCACATGCAATCTTCACTGTGACCATTGAGTGTAGTGAGAAAGGTCCAGATGGTGAGCAGCATGTCAGAGTAGGAAAGCTTCATTTGGTAGATCTCGCTGTGAGTATTTGTCACACTGAACTTTCATTGCAGCCGTGCATGTTAGGAAATGTCAAAACTAACTTATAATAAATGTTTCACTGTTTCTGAAAGAGTATTGTTAATCTGACTAGATATTATGCATCTAAGTGTCAACAAATTTTGCACCTTAAAAATAAAATGTATTATAGCTCAATGTCTATTTAGAAATTACTTCTGGTGGAATTATTACAATCTGTTCTCACTTTCCAGATTTTGTTGTGATATATTCATCTTGTAATTAAATATGTATAGCCCATTGTAAATCTTCTGTCTCTTAGTGTATTATTTATAGAAAGCTAATCTTTGTGAAACTGGGTATCGTTGTGGAGGATATATGATATGATAGAAACAACCCCCTCCCCACAAACCCTGGGGCTTAAATTTATATAAAAATTATTTTAGCTCATTGGCTTTGTGTTTACCTTTAAAAATTTAAGCAACACCTTGTATTTCTACTTGTAAAACACTTTGTATTTCTACTAGTAAAACACCTTGTATTTCTGCTTGTAAATCACATAAATAGCTTTCTAACATTTGCAATATTGTTTTCATTAAATCTATAATTGTTTCAGGGCTCTGAGCGTCAAGCTAAAACTGGGGCTACGGGTCAAAGGCTGAAAGAGGCCACAAAAATTAATCTGTCGCTCTCCACACTGGGTAATGTCATCTCTGCTCTGGTAGATGGCAAGAGCACCCACATTCCTTACAGAAACTCCAAACTGACTCGTCTACTGCAAGACTCTCTTGGTGGGAACTCAAAAACAGTGATGGTAAGCTCTTGACCTATTGGATTTGGCATTGCTGTTTTAGGTTGATTTGGACCTACAACTTAAATATACAAAACATGCAGAATCACTATAAAATTCACATTTTTTTTTTTGGAAATGTTTAAAATTCTGCTGAAATGAACAGGGACATTTGACTTAGACTTTGAACAAATATTTATACTTTATGACACTATTTTAGCCTTGTTGTGTCCAACATAATTTAGTCAATGGATAAAAACATCTAAAGAAATATTTTCAGTAAATTTTAATACTGTTCTTGCTTGGCTATTGTTTACACTAGGCTTATGGAATTTAAATTTTGTGGCCTTTTTTGAAAAAGTTTCATTATTTCTGGAGCTAATTTACCCAAACTTAATTTGCTGTCAACTAGATCAACATTTAGCCATAGAAACTTTGACTTAGTTTATTTATTTTATCTTATCTCTGCTCTTTTGATGTTTGCAAAAAATGCTTTCATGTAGACATTGTATCTTGACAGGTAGCTAATGTTGGCCCAGCAGACTACAACTATGACGAGAGTATCAGTACATTAAGGTATGCCAACAGAGCAAAGAATATCAAGAACCGAGCCAAAATCAATGAGGACCCTAAAGACGCCTTGCTGAGGCAGTTCCAGAAGGAGATAGAAGAACTCAAGAAAATGTTGGAAGATGGTAGGCCTATAGTTAGTCTTATAATGTGTAATTTAGAACAAGAATCTTTATGTGGGAAAGTTACACTAGATATTGTTAAATTGACTTGGACTAAGTGCATTCAAATATTTTGATACTTAAATTATTTTCATTATTTATTTATTTTCCTGGTTTTGGCTGTGGACTGTGGTTTTGTGTGTTATGCATGAATGGTATCAACAATTGTTACTGCAGTCTGATTTTAAACAGAGAAAAAAAAATTTAACTCAAGGAAATATATTTATTTTTATTTAAAGAAAAACATAATTTTGTTAAAATTAAAAATTAAATACAAATAAAAAGTTTTAAAATGTAGATATGGTATAAATACATTATAAACACTCCAATTTTTCCCTCTCTAGTATGTGCATCATCCCATATAACAGTCACATGTTGTAAGCATGATTCAATCAAACTAGATGCCTGTGTGTAGTCGCTGAATGAACTTTCTATGTTGTGTCTATTGTATTTATGTGTATGTTTCTGTTGTGTTGTCTTTAAATGAGAAGAGTCCTTGTAATCACAACAAATTTCCATAAGGATCAATAAAGCAGTCTTAGTCTTAGACTAAATAGTCTTAAGAAATAAAAAATAAAAAAAAAAAAAAGATAATTTATCCTTTTTTATTTTATGGTGTTGTGGCTATGATCATTTTAAATGCAGACTTTAATTTTCAACTCTGACCCCTGTTTGTTCAGGTGTAAGTGATGATGAAGGTAGTGGAGAGGAAGAGTCTGGATCAGAAGAAGAAATCATAGATGAAAATGGGCACAAACAAATTGTCAAGAAGAGAAGAAAAGGTATTTATATATCGTTTCATTTTCTAACAAATGAATTTAATTTGTTCTTTATAAAGCGTTGTTACAAGCTTAGAAATACTGTTAAGGAAAGAGCCCTGTTTGTTAGATCACTTAATGCATATAACTGTACTTCCTAACATGATATTTCAATATAGGGAAAAAATCTTTAAAAATCAGTTTTTGACATTTAGCTCATTTCATCTTCTTTTAAAACTTAAATTCCATTTTCTGGTTTCTATTGTGCATGAGCAAGTAAAACTAAATCTATTCAGCTGATATAATTCCCCTAACACTACTGTCTTATTTGTTCTAATGCTTTGTGATTTGATTACAAACACAGATGGTGAGTTTCAATTCTATGAATTCAGATTTTATTTTCATTTCTAGATCACCTTTTTTTGTTAAAAATTATTATCACAAAAATCATTACTATTTATTGTTTTTTTTTAAATTGTTCATTTTTGATGATTAAATTTTTTTCCAACAGAAATGAATAATAAAGAAAAAACATTTAAACTATTTACTTATTACTTTAAAAAAAATGCATAAATAAATTATCACACATGTATCTAAGCATCTCACATTAAAAGTATCCTAGTTTGATTTTGTGTGTGTGTTTAAAAAAAACAAAAAACATTTTATTTTATTTTGCAGTGTCAGATTTGTTTTTTAGTGACAAATTAACAAACCCTGCGCTAGTGTAAATATTAGTTGCTTTACATTGGGGGCGTTTTGATGACTTTTTAAGGTCAACTTATTGCCTTAAAGAGTACTATTAATAATATGTACTTCCAAAATATAATTTTTTATCAGTTTTGAACTTAAAGTTAATTTTTACAAAAATGGAAGTAATGCATGCAGGCTCATCACTCCCCATGTATTCAATAATCTTACCCATCCTGTAGAATGAATCCTCCTACTTGTGCTTCAAGAAACCAGCATCTAGAAAAAGAAATACATTTATTTTTTTTAAATGTACATTTGATAAATTTATAAAAAATAAGCAGTGTTATATATCATTGTTTCAACCCTAATTAGTCTGCTACTGAATCAGCTTAGTGCTTCCTGTGTGATTGCTTCCATTTAGAAATCATAAATAAGATGAGCTCTTAGAGTTGGCTATAGCTCTTACATTTTTAACTCTTTGTGTGCTGTGCTGTTTAAGTATTTCATCTGTTTGTTTGTTTTTAGTTTTTTAAACATATCACATTTGTGTAAGATAAATTGCCTTTAAAAAGTGTTTTGTTTGGTGCAGTGTGTGACTATACTAGTTGTTTTTTTTTAACTTTTATCATGTACCTGTTTTAGCAGCTCAGACATTCTAGTAAGACTATTTCAACATGTGAGATAAATGTAGAAGGCCTATATCTAAAGTGGTTAGTTTGATAGCGATGCCATAAAAATATTGTTAGAGTAAAAATATCATATCTTATGTCCCAAAAAGCTTATTAAGTATTAGTTATTGCTATTAACAATAATGATATCTTTAGTGTGGCTTTTTTTTTTTTAGAATCTTTATGTGAAAATAACTAACTATAAAATATATATTTATGGACAATTATGTTGCAAAATGTCTGTGCAATTATGCAGCTTTAATTTAGTTTTACCGTTACAAATTTTCTCATTTTCAACAACTGCTATATTTAGAATAAAATTTAGTTGATTGGAAATGGAATAAAATTCAATTGATTGGAAATGTTTGAACAAAAAATGAATTAAAATTTGACTTTAAATTCAACGGTATGAAAAGAAAGTGTCTGTCTAAAAATATTTCTACTATTTGAAATCATTTCATAAAAATATATCCTTTGAATTAAGTATTTCATTGAATTTACTATGTGGCTGTATTGCTTTGTGTGTTAGGTCTACTATTAGTTAAATCTTTGTTTTGTCTATACCTTTTCATTGGCAGCCAAGCGTCACATATCTAAAGAGAAAATGGCTGAGATACAAGCCAAGATAGAAGAGGACAGACGAATGCTGGAGTCTAAGAAAGACATGGCAGAGGAGGAAAGAAACAAAGTAAAGACAGACCTTGAGAAGAAAGAATCAGAATTGAAAAAATTTCAGTTAGTTGTTGTTTTTTTCTCATCTTACATTTATGGTTTTGATAACCTGAAGAAACAGAAACAAAAAGTGATACTTAAGATTTGAAATTCTTCATTATCATAATTATTTTTTTTTGGAGAAAGTTAAGTTTCCACAACTGTCTTGATTTTTTGTTGATAAGTTCCCTTCATTTTTTTTTGTTCAAGGCTCCTCTCACCTCAATTATAAGTTCTCATTCAGTATAAGGTCTGACTATTCCTTCATGTTTTTTTTCCCTATCATTTAGTTTTTCTTTCTTTTCCGTCTTTTTGGCACTGCGCCCTGAATGAAGATCTCATCCAGGAATAGCTATCTCACAATATCATTTTGTATCTTCTATATGATTGAACAATTAATCTAGCTCACTGTTTGATCTCCTTACTGTTGTTTAGTGAGAAGCAGTTGGGTTTTTCTGTGTTTTAATTTTGAACTGATTTCTTAAAGGGAAGAACAGGAGCAGCTCAAACAAAAACTTTCAGTCATAGAGAAAAAGATCATTGTAGGGGGGGAGAATCTCTTGGAGAAAGCCGAGGAACAGGAGCGTCTTCTGGAAGAGAGTGCCAGGGAGTTAGAGGCCAGGAAAGAGAAGGAAGAAGAACTTAAGAAAGCATTAGAGGAAAAAGAGGTAACCAACTTATCAGTGAAATTAATTATCACTCTTATTACATAACCGTATTACTAAGGGTGAAAAAAAAAACAAATACTCAGTAGTGAACAATCATTATTTTTAGTAGTGAAATTTTTTTTTTAAATATTTACCAAGATTGGAGTGATTTTTGTGGAAATAAAAAAAAATTAAATCCCTGTTTGCTTGTGAGAAACATTATTAATAGAAACAGCTTATCTGACGCAAACCAATGACTCTTCAGTTTCTGCTAGCAGTAGTGTCACTACTATCATGAGGTCTTGTGTCTGTTCATGAAACACATTTTAAAAGTCAAATCTATAATATGGGTTCTTGCATTAACAAAATTTATGCTTGCATCTTTTTAACTTGTGAAATTTAGTAGAATTATAAATAAAAGGAGGACTAACCAATTGTTGATAGTGGTGCACTGTGAACTGAACTACAAATATAAGAATCAATTTAGCCTCAACAACCACTGCATTAAAACTAATTACTTTATTCAAAAAGAAGCTTATTCCACTGCTTTCGTCAGTATTATAAATCTCATTCTTTCTTTTCTCTTATGTTTACAGCAAGAGCGTCTCGATATAGAAGAAAAATATTCCAGTTTGCAGGACGAAGTGGCTGGCAAGACAAAAAAATTAAAAAGAGTTTGGACAATGTTGATGCAAGCCAAGTCAGAAGTAAGTCTTGTTGCAACCATTGTTTCAGCTTCTATTATTAGTATATACTCTCTTCAGCGGTGGGAGTTGGAAGGAAAAAGTTGGTCCGACTCCCCCATATGCCCTTTTTTCTTTCCAATGACAATCGCCAATCTGATTAAATCTATCCAATTATATTTGAGCATAAAGTAGGAATTGTTTTTTATTTAAATTTTGTATACATGTTTTATTGTTGGTTTATTGTTTGCAAAAGCAGTTAATTCATGGTCCTTCTTGTATCTAAGACTCTCAAACTTTCACTTACATGGACTTTGATGGTGAGTGTAGTCCTTGATGTCGGTCAACTACTCTTCACAAAGACTCTGCTTGAACTTTGACTTTGATAGTTTTATAGCTGTCTTTCTCATCCCTTTATGTTGTCAGAAAATTTACACAATGTCTTTATCTTGATACAGGCTTTTCTTGAGCTATCAGATAAGTTTCTCCTTGAAAGATAAAGTTCCATATGTTGTAGATATCTTACTTTTTTAATGTGTCTGTTGTAGCTCTATTCCTTCTTTAAAGACACATTAAGGTGGTGTGTCTCAGGCTCAATCCAATTGTGTACCTTTATACAATTTTCATGTTTCTGCTTTATTATGGGATTACCAACAAAACTCCTGTTATTAGACTATAATAAAAACTCACTATTGGGTTAAAAAACTGTTTTTGCAGTGGGCTTTACAATCCATTTGTGTACCTTTATACAATTTTCATGTTTCTGCTTTATTATGGGATTACCAACAAAATTCCTGTTATTAGTCTATAATAAAAACTCACAATTGGGATAAAAAACTGTTTTTGCAGTGGGCTTTACAATCCATTTGTGTACCTTTATACAATTTTCATGTTTCTGCTTTATTATGGGATTACCAACAAAATTCCTGTTATTAGACTATAATAAAAACTCACAATTGGGATAAAAAACTGTTTTGCAGTGGGCTTTACAATCCATTTGTGTACCTTTATACAATTTTCATGTTTCTGCTTTATTATGGGATTACCAACAAAACTCCTGTTATTAGACTATAATAAAAACTCACAATTGGGATAAAAAACTGTTTTGCAGTGGGCTTTACTGTAAATTGGCAGTCATGGGGCACTGTGGTGATGAATACAGTTGATTTGAATCATATACTTTATGTTTACACAGATAGCAGACATGCAACAGGAGCATCAGAGAGAGATGGAGGGGCTTCTGGAGAATGTGAGGCAACTGAGTAGAGATCTGAAACTACAGATGACCATTATAGATTGTTTTATTCCACAAGAATTTCAAGTAAGCATTTTCATCATAGAGACTTTTGCAATTATAAGTTTATGAAGAATTGATTTAAGAAGATATTTTCTAAATCTCTTATTGGCAAATGTTTTAGTAGCATAAAAAAAACAGGTTGGGGGGAGTAGGAAGAGAGAGAGAGAGCTAAATTCACTTAATATGTACAAGTTCTATGTATGCTAAATTCACTTAATATGAACAAGTTCTATATGCTAAATTCACTTAATATGAACAAGTTCTATATGCTAAATTCACTTAATATGTACACTAAAATCTTGTTTGTCTTACTTCACAGAATTCTTTATTTGGTTTTTAAATATCTGAATATCGACATTTGTATAGTTAAATTATATACAAATATTGAAGTATATACAAATTAAAAATGGGATACCATTTCTTTAAAATCAGAATTGATGATTCTAAGCCCTTGCACACTTAGCTGCTGTACAACATTTATTCTGATTGGTTAACAGTTACTCGTTGACTGCATTTTGTTACTCTGTTATTCATGTTACTATACAGCTTTATTTTTATTTTTTCTTATGAGACTTGTCTTTTTTTTTTTTAATCAATTGGCACATTGTTTGTAAACAGGATATGATAGAAAAACATGTCCACTGGAATGATGACATTGGTGAATGGCAGTTACGCTGCGTGGCCTACACAGGGAATAATATGAGGAAACAAACTCCACAGCCAGAGAAAGAAAAAGAAAAGGTTGGTCTAGAATGATCCAGACTTCAAATTCTTATAATAATAATAATAATAATAATAATCTTTATTGTCCATAAGGAAATTTGTCTTACAATTTGTGCATTCACTTTACTTTCATCTGTCCAAAAGTTTGTTTGAGCAGCAGTTAAATTGTTTTGCAGACAAGTCTGCTTCATTGCTGTTACTTGCCAATCTCATTTTCTCATCCAGTTGCCTGTGTATTCCTTGATGCTATCCCGCCATCATTTCTTTTGCTGCTATTTTTTTAAATAATCCTTTTTTTTGTGAGAAGGTCATGTGACATGGTCATTATATTTCTTTTTTACACTTGGATAAAAATGTCCTAAAGACGCTTTTTTGATTTTTTTGGTCCAGTCATATCCTTATTTGTACAGTCTCAGAGGTGCCTAACATTGTCAAGGCTGGACATTTTTCTTTCTAACTTTGCTGTTGGGAGTCCAAGACTCACAATCATATCAACTTCATCTTAGTAAGAAAATTAAAGTCAAGCTTTGTGAATTAATATTGCAAATATTGCTTTTCTTTTTTATTTTTGTATAATTTTTCTTTAATGAAAAGTTTGAGAATACAGTTTAGAGTAACATCTTTCACCTACATCTACTTCCTCAGTATTTAGTGTTACTGTTTCTTTTAAGATAATGTAATTTTTTCTTGTTTTTCTGTTGACAGAGTCCAGAAATAGATCTGTCCAGTGTGTACTTAGCCTACACCAGAGATGGTGAACTGGAAGCACTCAGGCCCAAGACGGGCAAAGGTTCAAAAAGTGGTCGACCAAAGACAGCCAATAGACCCAAGAGTTCCAGGAAGTAAGAAAGAAAGTTTTAGTTTAGGCAGGAATGTTGAAAGTTGAAATGTAGTTGTAAAATAACTAACAAAAGTTGTTTATGTTAAACTGAACAAAAATGAGTAAACTTAAAAGGTAAGATTAAAACATAATTAGGTGGAGACAGATTAGTCTTTTTTTTTTCTTTTGTAAGACCTGACAAACTGAATCTTTCTTATGTACCTCAGTTCAGCGATTTCACAAATTTAATATCTCCCCCTCTTCAACATGGTAATAAGGTAAGTCTCTTTCCTCTTGTGGAATTCTTCTCAACATTTTACTTTTGATGTGCCCCTCCTCTTCCCCTGACATTGATGTCTCTCCTTAAGCAGCTTTGGGTTTTGGTGGATTTCTTTAATATTCCCTATTGGCCTCATCCAAAAAAAAAATGGAATTGTGCTTTAACTTGGCCAAACACTGATTTATAATATTAAAACAAATACATTCAATTTTCTTAGTCCTTTCATACAATTATAATCCACCTTCATTCCTCCCTTGACATGTCATACAATTATAATCCACCTTCATTCCTCCCTTGACATGACATGAATCACTGGTGATGATTGATGATGTTATAGTGATGATGTGTATTGTTGTTGTTGTTTGTTTTTTTTTTGTCATAGGAAACGCCAAGACTCAAACATCAACTCTTTACTTCATTGACTGCTGGCATGGGCAATAACTCTACTCACCTTCAAGTCTTTACTACTCTGGGACTGTCTGGAATGCTGGGTAAAAGGCAAAGTTTGGACTCTGGGATAAATGATTATCATTCACCTGTAGATAATTTTTAGTTCATTTTTGTTGTTAACCTTAGTACTTGACATTGACTTCAGAATAAATCAAGTTTAATTATGTTGTAATTTACATGCACATTTAATGAATGAAGAGAACTATACCTTTCAAAATCATTCATAATTTCAGTGCCACAAAGTCATTTAAAGTAACATAATTTATAATTCTTATGAACAAAGAAGACATGAACTTTATTTATTCTAAATTCATTTATCCTGAATGAATTATATAATGTCTGTCCTTTTTCCTGTGACGTGTATAATTGACTAAATCTAGTTGACAGAGCTTTGAATCTGAAAGTACTTGTGATGCACACTGTACATATGCCTACTTTATGTACAACTTCTGTTGTAATATACTTTCATAGCTTGCAGTATTATGCTTTGTAAGTTATTATTTTCATTATGTGCTATTAAAATAACCAATCTGATGTGAATAATATAGACAATGCAATATGACTGTAAATGTTGGGAACAGGGACATCAACTCATTATGTAAATTATTTGCCTATTTATATCCTTGTGTAAATATTACTGCTAAATTAATGTGTTTGTGTAAATGAAATGCCCTGCACTGCAGTTTTCTTCATATATATATTTTATTCTGGCATATCTGAACAAATGAAATTTAAACCAGTACTATTACTCAAAAGCTTTAGGATCTGTTCCTACACATTTTTTTGGAATGCTGCCTTGGCTTACTGATCTTTGTCATTTGTTATACAACTTACTAATTCTGGTTTTAAATCCACTAATTCAGCCAACATAGATCTGAGCACAAAGGAGAAACTCATTCTCCCTTTAAATGGCCCTTCCTACACTGTTCATCAATAATGAGCATTTATTGTTTCCATGTGTGTCAACTTCAATATTTTTAGTTTGGTTTTGGCACTTTGCATATTAAAAATTTGTATTTGAAAAAAAAAATGGACAAGACAATAATGCATTTCAAGTTGGACTTTGATAGTATCCTCTTAATCGAAAGATTTTTGTAGACTTCATTCACATTTTATTCATTAGGATCTCATCACATTTTAAGGCATTAAATAAAACCGTCCAGTTAATACAAAAATTTGCATAATGAAATTTATTGCTATTGCTTTATTATTTTTTTCCTTTTTATTACCTGTTGTGACATGCTGAGAAAAAAATCAGTTTCTGTATTTAGACATTACTTGATTCACAATACAAATAGTTTGACTTTCAACTTTGTTTCTGATTTTTTTTTAAAACTATAGTCACAGGACAGCACAATAAACCAAAACAAAAGCTGAAAATTAAAAAAAAATTATTGTCGTCTTAATTATTCAAATTTTTCGGGAGTATGTTGACAACTGCTTTGCATTAACCAAAAATATTTTTTGCTAAATTAAATATCTAATTACTTGATCCTAAAATAATTATCAAATTTTAACAAGGTTAATAACATTTGACCAAATGTCTCATTTTGCAGAGTCAGAATTAATACTACTCTGGAGTATTGCTTTATGCAAATAGCTTTCTCAAATTTGGACAAAGGCAACTCTATATCCTCACCATTGCAAGTTAAAATGTAATTGCATTAAAAATCATTCATTGATTTATTAAAAAATAATAAAAAATGTAAAACCCAATTTAAAAGATCTTATCACATTTTATTTTTATACTTTTTTTTTTGTACTTTTTTTGCTTTACAAATATTCAGAAATTAAAATCTGCTGCACAATAAAATCTTAGGAATTAAATCACTGACCTAACAATCAACATTTTGTATGTTGAACATGTCAAAAAAATGTATTTTAAGAACCCAACAAGCAAAGACTCTGGAACATCTACAAACGATGACTATTTAAACATAAGAAAAACAATATGACTGATATAACATTTATATGAGAAAAACAATATTACATAAATACAAAGTCATATGGACTGAACTATAGTTGTTTTTTTTAAAGTCTGCATCACAAATAAAGGCTGCCTACAGCTAATAAGTCTATCAGATGGAAACCTTAAGCCAACTAACTCCAAGAGAATAATAACTATATAATTTAATATATAAGAAATGTATATATTTAACTGGAAAAGGGGGGGGGGGGTATAGAATAACATGAATTTTGAGATTACACAAAATGCTAAACAGAGCATAATATTTTAATATCCTGATATTATCAATTATTTTTCATTTTAAGACATGTCTTTCATCTCAAACTGTGAGTGTATGGTTTAGATTCTTAGTTAGTAGACAGCCTTTCCAAAACTCAAATAAAATGTGTCTCTTTTTTTGTTTTTATTCTCAGAAAGTGACAATTACATCTGTTTCTTCACTTTCACCATTTCCCTCTAGAAAATTAAAACTGTTATATACAACAACAAAAAAATGTCATAAAATAAATGCATGAAGAAATGAAAATATATTTGAAGTTTATACAGTGATTTAGTTAGTATAGTGCTAATCATTTTTTGTATATGACCCAAAACTAAAAACATTAAAATAAAACATTTCGATTCAACTCAACTTAGATATATAAGTTGATAAATAATGCCATCTCAATTAAAAAAAAAAAAAAATTTTCACAGCATAGGTCCAACACAACATAAAAGTATACAAATATAGCACCAACTACTAATACATGACTATCACATGTTTGTTTTTTTCTTTTGTTAAATACTATTAACAAATGATACCTGTGTATTTCAGTGAAAGAACATATAAATACATACTTTTTTTTTCCAAGTCTATTTCATATGTTTTAGCTGTCATCATTTATCATGGCTAAAAAACTAAACAACCAAACTATGTAGTTATTCAATGAAAATCAATATGCAAGCAAGTGAGAAGAGCCAGAGGTTACATCTGACATGACCTGATCACTTCTGAAAGAATATATACTTGTTGTATACACACACCCTATGTACAATCAACCCAACCAGCATGCAATGTCAAGGTCATGATTCCCTGAAGAGAACAGAATGCTCAATGGCTGCATGTTGCACCACTGGGAGCAGAAGGACAAAAGCATCTTGTATATAGGTACTGCTATTGGTGGCCTGAAAAACAAAACAACTACTTTCAATAACTGCACAATAAAAAAAAAATGCTTTAGAAAAAAAACAAAAGCTTATATTAATGTGTATCAATAAGTTTGGATCAGTCATGTAATTAAATTTGTAATAGATCTAGACTAACAATAATAAATCTATGCAATTAGAAATATTTTTTTACCAATTTCTGCAATTAGAAATATTTTTTTACCAATTGTTTTTATTTAGCGCAATTTCATGCTTTTAGTGTTCTCAATACGCTATGATCCTTTCACTTGTCTGGACCAGTTGGAGAGGGGTAGAAAGAACAGGGTTTCTGGGTGATGGCTTTTTAAATGCATTTTTTAAAAAAGGGAACGACCTGAATTAGCACTTGTAGACTAAAGCCTTCTCATTTAATTGATTCTTGTGTTGTCAGGTAAAAGAAATAATTGTCCAAAATTTTAGCTTGATGCAAGATTGGATGTCAGAGAAATAATGTGTACAAACTTTTGGCCAGACAGAAAGAGTGAGTTGATATAAGCTTTATAATAAAATGTAATAACAAGAACAATAAAAGTAACAACTCATTCATTACAGAAATAAATATAAAGCAACATTAAAAACTACATTTTAAAAATAAAACTAAGACTAAGACTGCTTTATTGATCCTTACGGAAATTTGTTGTGATAACAAGGACTCGTTTCTCATATAAAGACAACACAACAGAAAAATACACATAAATACAACAGACAACATAAAGAGTTCATTCAGCGACTACAAACAGGTATCTTGGTGCATTTCATGTTCCCTGATCAATGAGTGGCGGTGATAGAGTCTGACCGAGTGAGGTACGAACGAGTTTTTGTACCGCTCCGTTCTTGTTTTGATTGACAGCAGTCGCCCACTTCGCGACGACCTGGCGTAGTTCTGATGGAGTGGGTGGCCGTTGTCTTCCAAGATTTTTCGATTTTTCTTAGGCACGTTTGTTCAAAAAGTTCCTTTAAATGTGGTAATGTTGTGAGTGTAATTTTTTATGCTTTTTTAATGATGTTTTCTAGACGTTGCAACAGTTTAGATGAGGCGTTGCCTTGCCAACAACTTATTCCGTATGTTAGCAGATTTTGTACTGTCGCGCCATAAAATGTCTCAAGGATCTTATTGTTTAATTTAAAACTGTTGAGTTTGTATAGAAAAAAGAGTCGCTGGGCTGTTTTCTTTGTCAGAGTTCCAAGGTGGTCTTCCCATGAAAGCTTGTTGTTGATGATAACGCCTAGATATTTATATGCCTTTACTTGTTCTATAGATGTAGTGTTTATTTGCAGTTCACGTATAGTTTGTTTTTTCTTTCTAAAATCTATTATAAGTTCTTTAGTTTTTGTTACATTCAGTTCTAGAAAGTTGTCGGTGCACCAGTTTGTAAACTCTTCTATCGAGCTTCGATACTGAGTTTCGTCTCCTGAAATAAGACCGACTATGGCAGTATCATCAGCGAATTAAATGAGTTTAACCGAGTCATAGATGCTTCTTATGTCATTAGTGTAAAGAGTGTATAGTACAGGAGAAAGTACACAACCTTGTGGAGCACCCGTACATAGTACTCGAGTTGACATTTTGGTGTTGTTGACTTTAACATACTGGGGCCGTTGGGTTAAAAAGTTTAGAACCCATGCTTGCAAGTAAGGGCTTACATTTAAGTTACTCAGTTTGTTTATCATTAGATGTGGCTGTATGGTATTGAAAGCCGAGGAGAAATCTACGAAGAGGACTCGTGCATATGTTTTGGGTATATCGAGATGCTTATAAAGCTGGTCCAAAAGCAATAGAATGGCATCCTCAGTTCCTCTAGCTGCTTTGTATGCAAATTGGTGAGGGTCTAGACTTTTGCTACAAGTTGTTTAAGGATATATTTTTCAAAACATTTCATAACGATAGGTGTTAGTGCTACTGGGCGGAAATCATTTAAGCAATCTATTTTTGGTTTCTTAGGCACTGGTATGATTTCTGAAGTTTTCCAGATGTTTGGAATTACGCACGTTTGCAATGACTGGTTAAAGATATGACAGAAGATAGAAGAAATTTGCTCCGCACATAGCTTGATCAGCTTGCCACTAATTTTGTCTGGTCCACAAGCTTTTGTTACGTCTACTCTTTTAAATAACAAGGTCACTTCATCCTCCGTTACAAAATTGACGTAGGGCTCTTGTTTTCCTTTGGACAGAGTGTTGAAAAGTTCTATTTGTAGATCAACAAAATCTTCTTTGTCAAAACGAGAATAAAAATAATTTAGTTCGTTGGCGAATTTCTCATCATCAGCCACTAAAATTTGTTCTCGTTTTGAGGCGCAGCCCAAACTCTTCTATCATCACCAGCAGAAAATGGTGATGTGTTTTCTTAACATTGTATGGCATATAGCCAAAGCCTGTTTGAGTCTTAGTAAAATTGCTTTATGCCATTGCTCAACCATGAGCCTCTCAGCCAGATAGCCGGATTCAATCACATGCATACAGAATAAGCATACGATTGCATACATATTATCTATCAATTACAAAAACAAATAAAATGAAGATTCTAACCTCCAGATAAATATTTGTCACAAACTGGGTAATCTCGTCAGGGTTCTCTTGCTTTTCCTGTAAATAATCCATAAGACAGTTTAGAAAGCAAATACATGCAATAATTATTTAAATGTAAACATAATCATTAGACTTCAACGGTCTTGTGTTTGTTTCCTTCCATCTTGATATATTCAAATTATTCAACATATTCAGCATTGGACTAAAAAAAAATTTTAAAAGCAAACGTTTAAATTGAGCAGTTCTTTTTAAATCTGTTTATTATTAATAGAAAAAACACATAACTGCTAAAATTGACAAGTTTAAACTGCTTTTGATACAGAGTTCTTCAATTTGAAAACTCTGTTCTAAATTTTTAAAAATATATTTATCCTAAATGTTCTTATAAAAAACTTACTGCCATCTTATTCAGACATGCAACAAATCTAGTTGCCAGGTTACCAATTTCATGGCACAACACACTTGTCAATCTGCAATTGAAATTAATAAATTATTGAAATTGTACATAGAACTACACAAGACACATATTTCTTGATGTGATAGTAATAAAGAAAAAAGAAATTTGGTCATATAGGATTTTTTTTTAATGTTTAAAAAATTTAGATGTTTAAGAATAAAAATAGTAAAGTTCCCCTTTCAAACTTTGTGGGCAGATAATGTAAAGATCACATCTGTTTCAGTGGCCTATGGTTAAGAAGGGTGTCATGTGGCCAGCACAAAGACCAATAGCCTTTAATGTCAGGTACCCATTAAAGCTGGGTGGACTCAGAGGTGCCAGAAGATCGCGAAATTAAAAATCCCAGACTTCACCAGGATTCAAACCCCGGACTCCGGAAGCCAAGTGCTTTACTGCTCAGCCACCGCGCCTCTAAGAATAGAAATAAGTAAAACAAATTAATATCCTATTAGATGATTAAACTATTTTGTATATATAAAACTGTTACCTGGCAAGACTTTGTGATTTCTCAATGAAATCATTTTCTTTGTTTTTCTCTAGTAGGATTAGTTCCCCTGCTTTGTGAAATTGTTCCACTCCTTTAGCAGTCAGTTCTGCAAGAGCCTGGATACTTTTTTGATGAACATCCTAGAAGATTTCAAAATAAAAACCTACAAACAACTTAAACATTTCATCAAGTATTCACATTAATGTAGACATTCTTGAAAAGAAAAAAGTTCCCCTTTCAGACCTTGCGATATATGGGGCAGATGATGTTAAGGTCGTCTGCTTCTGTGGACAACAGTTAAGAATAAGACTGACTGCTTCATTGATCCTTAAGGAAATTTGTTGTGATGTCTTGAGGGTATAATGTGGCCAGCACAACAACCAACCTCCTAATTTCAGGTACCCATTAGCATCAGTCTTCACAAAGATTTGAACCCAGAACTCCAAGTTTGGAAGCCAACCGCTCAACCACAACGCCTCCTGAACATTCTTGTTGTTTTACAAAAAATATTGAAAAAAGCAAAAAGAAGACAAAAAAAAAAAAAAAATTTTTATGTAAGCATTGACATGATGTATAGGCCAAGGAAAAAGAGGAAGTGCTTAGACAGCTGCTTAAACGGAAACAGAAACCTTGATAGAATCTTTCTCCTGGTTCTCCTGAGTATCTGCTATCCACTGCCTGACCATCTCCAGTACTGTGTTCAGTTTATCTGATGCAGTGCCAAGTTTGAGTTGGGCCAGACACTGACTTACAAGTCCACTCACATCCTGATCAGTATCTGCAGCTGTCATATGAGAAACATTGTTGGTTAGTGAAAGACAAGAAATTCTTTTGGCATATCAATTGTCATATTCACTTAGTAAACAATCTGTGATTCACTCACTACACAGCTCAATCACCAGATTCACTCACTACATAGCTCTATTGATTCACTGTCATCCTCTTACAAGATTCACTCACCTGATTCATCCTCCTCTTGCACAGAGAATGTTTCCTTGATAGATATCAGCAAAGGTTTAATCTCTGCTAGATCTTTGGATGATAAAGAGTTGAGAAGGGAGTGCACTTTCTTTTCACTTTGATTGGACAGCATCTCCAAAGCTTCCAAGTGAGCCAAGCCTAGAAAGTGTACAGTCATGAGATTCAGTATTATCTATGAGCCAAGCCTAGAAAGTGTACAGTCATGAGATTCAGTATTAACTATGTTAGGAACAGTCAAGGGGGTAAACACATGACATTGTTGAAGTATTATGAACACACACACTTGACATGACCTTCTGGCATGCTGGACAAACACACTTGACATGACCTTCTGGCATGCTGGACACATACACTTGACATGACCTTCTAACACGCTGGACACACACAGAAAATAAACAACTCAGTTACACTACAGACCCATATTCAGCAGTTGTGAAAGAAACTCTGCCCAAACAACTCCAACCAATCACTGCATGAATTAAATTCATGGCTCTATCATTACAGCCTGTATGTAGTCCTCACTTAGCTGACCAACGAGGCTAAATTTTCGGCTATAACAAATATATATTGAGAATTTTAAATAAGAAAGCTTGCCGGAGGGGTAGAAGGGTGCAGACAGACTGGGATTTTGAACTTTGACTTTCAGATTTTTAAGATGCCCCAGAGTCCATCTGACTCTAATGAGTACCAGACATTAGTAAGGTGAAAGTAAAGGCAATTGGTCAATGTGTTGGCCAAATGACACTCTCATAGACTGTGGGCCATAGAAACAGATGCCCAATAGATGACAAGATCTGGAAGAGATATGTTACTTTTTACTACAATTTCATATTAATTTCAAAGATTGTAAATCTGACAGTGAGCAGCACTAGACCAATGTGATGATTATCAGTATGGCATCACACGTTATCAAAATTACAGTCATCATTGTATATATAAAAGCAAAACATTCCAATCCAGATAATTTAGAAGACATTTTATATATTTCTTGTATTCTTAGTTATATGTGGATCTAAAATATATGTCATGTCTTTTTTTAATACTCTTCATCTCAAGTTTTTTTGCTGATAGCAAATTTGAAAACAAATTACAATTACCATTCTTTTAAAAAAGAAAAGTTTGTACCACTGACCTTGATTGTCATCAAAGAGAGTTCCAAAATGAGCTTTCATTGCCTCTTCATTCTCCTTGACCTTCTCTGCCTCTTGTTCAGCTCTGTCCTTGGCCTCCCTAAGAACACTAGATAAGTTGGGCTTATTGGACTTTGGGCTCAGGAAGTCTCTGGTTTTGCGAAAAGCAGGATCATGTTCAGAAAGAGTGTTGTAGGTTTTCTTGCCTATCGTCTCCAAGACATCAATGCCACCAGCTGCCAGATTTTCAACAGCATCAAAGCCTTCTGACATTAGTGTTTGTCCTTTTGAAGCTAAAGATTTTCCCTTAAAAAAAAGGTGATAGCCAAAATGACTTGTTAAAAAATAATAAATCTAGTACTATGATCATTCAAAAGCATGTAGAGAATGTATAGACATTTATCTTATCTGATCTTATATAATACAGACATAACTTCAAAAAAGAAGAAGATTACATCCTACGCCTCATGCATCTAGTCATGCATGTTGACCAATGACTTAAATTCTGCAAAGTCACTGGTTTTCCTGGCTAGCTCAGGCAACCCATTCCATACTCTAATAGCACTAGGGAAGAAGGAGTATTTGTACAAATTTGTTCTAGCATATGGGACGAGGAATGTGCCTTTATCTTTGTGTCTTTCTGAGTATTTTATTAAATTTTGTTTTTGTATTTAAAGATTATGGTTCAGTATTTTATGTATAATTGCTAATTTACTTTTCAGTCTTCTATCCTGAAGGCTTTCTAAATTTAGGATTTTACTTAAGGTGTTACTCTAGTCAAATGTGAATATTTGTTTGTTATGAATCTCACTGCTCTATTTTGTGTCTGACATTTTCTAATTACACAAAAAAAATATTTTATTAATTTCACAAATATGATATTTAAAATACATATAAGATAAATCCAAATAAGTTTAAATCAAGCAGTGTAATGACATAAGAAAACATGACAAACTCACAGTATCTGTTACTTTCTTGGCTAGATCAGACACACCCCAATTTGAGAACCATCCACCTCCATTGTTTTTGTCTTTTTTCTCTTCTTCTTGAGTACTCTCAGACTCCTTGTCTATGGTCTGGTCAGTCTCCTGGGTCTTCACATTCTCACTTTCCACAGCGACAGTTTCCTCTGGCTGTGATGTGATAGCTGTTGAGAAAAAATAAAATACTTGTGTAAAAAAAAATGCTGCATTAGATATTTGTGGTTGTTGGTTTGGGGTCGAATTATGAGGTTGAAGGACTAGAATATCCATGCCTAATTGAAACCCTAAAGTGCATGATAATTGATAGGAAAAGTATAGGTCCTTCAATTCTCTGCAAGCTGTTTGTCTCAATAAAAGATATACTTCAACTGATATATCATCTGCATGTGAATGTAACAGTCATGAGCTAGCCATACACAAACCTCTATATAGCTTAGCATTTACAATATTGTTGGTTTAACTATACATAACCCATTCTTTAGACTTTTAGGTTGTGAAATTGATACATTTACTTTCAGAACTAATGCTGAATCCCTTCTCTCCCAAACCAATGTTCACTTAACTCAAGTCAAATGATGTAAATGTGCACTGACCAGATGTAGTATCTTCTGGTGACTGTCCCGCTTCTGTAGCACTCTTATCTTTAGCCAAGTCTTCAGGGTCAGGTATTCCAAGAGATGACTCCACAGAGTCAATAATAGTGGACAGGCCATCACCTGAACAACAAGCAGTGGCACACATAGATTACATAAGAAACTGATATATTTATTTTTAGTACACTAGGAATCCAGTTCACTGTGATAGATGTATTTTTTTTTTTTAATATTTAAATCTGTGTGATCTTTATGCTTAACAGTAATTCACCACTTTGAAAATTAACTTGTAAATTTATATAAATGTATTTAATTGTTTATTAGAAAAAAAGATGCCTGTCTTTCTTTAAAATAATTGCATGGATACATAAATACAAAACTAGCAGACTATACAAAAAAATCAAACACTTAAATTACTATTACATTTCTACTTACCAACTTGATGTGTGAATGTCTGAACAGAATTTGTGGCTGCCGACAAAATGGTAGATCCCCAGCTTGACCAGCCCCAGCCACCTCGAGAACTCTTTAACAAAGGCATAAACAAACAAGTTCTGATTTAATTTACATTCTGTAACACTAACAAGTGTATACATTTAAACAATTTTCCCAAATACAATGAAACAACTAGGAATGCTCAAATTGTCAAAAACATTTTCAATTTAATTGCCCAACTCAATTAAGAAAGATTATCAGAATAAAGTTGCATAAGTGTTAAAGCTACCTCCAATGAATGTTATGACACTATTCAATTTTTAATAATTCAAAGGCATCTTATTACTTGAAATAAATACAGCCAACTGATTGTTGACACAAACACATTTTTAAAATAGTCACTTCATTCTAAATAAATCATAAAATTCAGTTTGAGAGAGGATTTGAAAGGTTCAATGTCTCCCTTTTTAAAGCCTAGGATTAAAAAATCCTTCAGTTTAATGTAATATGTGATGTGTGTATTATTCATAAAAATATCTTTTACATATGTTAGCTTATTTTTTTGTTTTTACTATTTGCTGTCTAAAATTAAAAGCAATGTTTCAATCCAGCAATGTCATTTTTAATATGCACATAAAAATAATACATAGAAATTCATTAAAAAAAAAAACAATACATGTCTTTACTTGTCTATGGCTATGACAAACTGACTTGTTTTATTTAAAGCTAGGTTTAACAGGTATAGTAATTAAGGGAATTTTGGGTAGTTTTGTGATTTCACCACCTTTCTATAAGATATCCATTAAATCAATGTAAAATAAGAATCTTAGACAACCCTGACTTAAGAAACAAAGTCTGATCTATAAAAAGATTTGAGCTGGGAAGTTTGGGTTAGAAGCCCACTGCTCTACCACTCAACATCTTTTTAAAACTTTTTACTACCTTTTCTGCAGTGGTTCCCAAATTCTGAAGAATTTGTTCCTGCTGTTGACTTCTGTCCACCTGACCTCTGGGTATGTCCTGTTTCTCTGGTGTCTTCACCACATCATGACTCTGTGTCTCTGTGTTGGGCCTGGACTCAGCTTTCACTTGTGTAGCTGTTGTCTTCTCTGATGCACCAGCATCTTTTGGTTCTTTTTGTGCTGTGATGTTGCTTGAAGTTTTTTCAGATTTATCAGTCTCTGGATCTACCTTAGATTCAGGTGGCAGAGAATTCCTAGCTCTTGACCTACTTTCTTCAGGTGTGGGAGACTCTACAACAGTTTTTTCCCCAACTTTCAAGTCTTTATTTTCCTTTGTGCCCACTGGCTTGGGTGAGCTCTCTTTCTTTGCTTCAGAAATATCTGGATTTGAACTACTGGCAACATCAGGTTTAGGAGAGGTTGCTACACTCTGACTTGGTGATGATTTCGTGGCTGGCCTTGCTTCTTTTGCGTTAGTTTGATTACTTCCCTTACCTTGGGGTAAACAAATTATAACTGTATAGCTAGACAATAACTATTTCTTGAAAAATATAACATTGTATATTGAATGCATGTAAAGACAATTATAATCAAAACCTGCATATTGCCTTAAAGAAACCACCATGCTCAATATCAAGGTTGAAAGAAAATGCTATGTGGCTAAATACCTTTCTTCTTGTTTTTAGGGGCTTGTTTTTGTTGCTTCTGTCCAGTATCTTTCTTCTCAATCTCCTTCTTTTGTTCAGTTTCTGAACTTTTCATTTCTTTACTTTTTGGGCTTAAAGTGTCTATTAATTTTTGGAAAAATGTAAGAAATTTTAAAACTTTTAGTACAATCATTTTTAAAAAAATGCACACTCTCAGAGACACAAAACTCATTGAGGATAATTTGAAGCATTAATTTATCCCTAATTATAAAAACTATTTTCATAGCTTGATACGTTAGAGGCTTTATTATTAAATATAGACAACAAATTGCAACAAGTTATAATACAATGCAATGCATTATTTGTAATGAATGTCAAAATTATAAATAGAGCTTTAACTATTTATTACATTTTCAATTTATAATGGCAAAAAAAGATTTTTTAAATCTAAAATAGAATTACTTCTGCTAAGTGACATTAACACAACTATTGTGTTGCGACAATAAAGGGCATAAACCTAGTGATTACTTCAGATCAGTTTTGCAGTGAAGTGGCACATAGTTTCATGAAATAATGAAGCCTCAATGGAAAAAAAAACTTGTATAAGAAAAAATATTAAACTAAGAAAGAAGAAGAAAAAAGTAAGAAAAACATAATCAACTAAAGCTATTTTATGTTCATCTTCAGGACTATAACAAGTCTCCACCTTTTGATTTCTTGTCATCTCCTTCGTCTGCACTGGCAAAAGCTGTTTCATCATCAGACTCAGACATTGTTCTGTGAACACACAATAGAAATCATTGGTGAAAATTCACTCAAAGAAAATGTTTTAGGAATAGCAAAGGAAGTGACATTTACGTGTTCCCCTTTCAATCCTGAAGCCAAATATGTAGGTCTTGCCAAGCTGATGCATCATGGGGCTTTACAATAGTGTTAACACTGGAAGCAACGTCATTCATGGTATGAAATTTTAAAAAAAAAAGGATGCTTTCATAACCCTTATTAATAGTAGTATTATTTCTCTTTGTTCTATTACTGTTTGTGTGTGTCAGACCTACCGGTATATCTAATTAACTCTGTTCATTAAGCAGTCATTTAAAATTAGCCTATTGGTAATTCCAATTATTTTGTTTGTAATCGAACAATTGAAAGAAATATAATTGAATGATGTGGTGGTATAAATTATGTTATGGCTACAACGTGTCAAGCTTAAAGTTAGAGGTTATATATTTAATGTGAATATTTGTTCTATTTTTTTTTTTCGTCTATGTAGATCTTTTATTACTTTTATTACATTTAATTTATATTTAGTTTTTAGTTATATTGCTTAAAGTACAAAAGCTTGTTTTGCATTATAAATGAGTTTCACTATTAGATCTAATACTCTGTTAAAAACAAAGACAAAATACAAACAGAAAAACGTTGGCAATTAACTTAAGGTAGATAGTCTAAACAAAAACGCATATTTCCAATGACAATATACGGTAATAAGAAATTAAACTTAAAAATATATATTTTAAAAACTATTTATCTCCGGAGAAATCAAATTACATATTATATATTTGTCATCTGCCTTTTTTTTTTTGCATATTCTTAAAATATAAAAGAAACTCAATTCTGCAAATCTAGTCACGTAAACTAATACCTTTAATTCTTTAACAGGGAATATAGTTTTGACCTAATTTGACCTAAACACAGCTAACTGGGAATAGGGTTTTGACCTAATTTGACCCAGTTGAAGCCTATTCCCAGCTGGTTGGGAATAGGGGCCGCCTTTTTCTATTTCTATAGTAAATTATGGTTCAACGTTTTATGTGTTATAGCTAGATCTAGAATTCTAGATAATCTACTTTACTTTTTAAAACTTTTTATTCTTCTGCTCTTCTCGTCTTCTATGAGTTTCCTCTGTCCTGACTCTTGGATGAAACTGAAGACCAGTCACTCCAGTGAAGTGTGATGACTGTCTCCTAGATTTAACTACTATTTAGAACTTACTTAGACTTAGAAGACGACTTAGTCTTAGTCTAAGACAAGTTTAGTGATTTTACTAAGAATACTAAGATTCTTTTTTAACTCTTACAACTTACTGACACTGGTGACTGTCTACTCCTGGATAATTAGATCTAGATCTAGAGTCTAGTATCTAGATTCTAGACTCAACTTGACTCAAGACTCTTAGACTGTCTTACAATACTTACATTACTAGTCTTAGTATAAGTAAGTTAGTTTAGTGACTAGTCTTAGACTCGTACTTAACTTTTACTTTAAATAGCACTAACAGTAACACTAGTAACAGTGAGTAACAGTAAATGGTAATTACTTTTTAATCTAGATCTAGTAGATCTAGATCTAGTACTAGACAGATCTCGTCACGATCTAGTAGTTGAGTAGTAATAGTAGTAGTACTAGATCTAGAATCTAGTAGTTAGTTACGTCACTAATGCCATGGTGTTACTCTAATCACTAATCAAATTTGAATATAAATACAGTTAATAAGAAACACATCTAATAAAGTAAAAAATAAATGTGATAGTGAACAAAACCGTACGCAATGTGTTAGAGTAAGACTCTAAGTGTAGTCAGTGTACACTGTAGATCTCCACCACGTCAGTCGTAAACTTTTATGACAACAAAGTTAGCTAACAAATAAAAAGTAAAAATTTGTTTCGATTATTTAGACCTGTGCCTGGATTTAAAATTATAGAAATTGTGTACTTCAAAGTACTATAAAGCAGTTTTTTCGTACCTTCATGAGTAGGCCTAGCTATTTCTTCTACTAAATCTAAATCTTGATATTTTTGAGATAACAAGACAAATTGTTTTAATACTTTTCTATGTGGTGTCTTTTATTTAGATCTCTGTTGTGTCCGTTAAGGATCGAGCTTGCGCCCATTAATATAACCTGGCCTTGACCAACGGAAATAATTTTAATTTACCCAGAGGCCAGAAATGATGGTTCTTCGATTACCCTTCTGCCGAAGGCCCCTCATCAACTAGATAATCATTAATCACACCCTTTGTTGTTAGACACTTCTTGAGCCCTGCCTACCCCAACCTAGCGAGGCCGGAGGCCCAGGGGTTACTTTAATATACCGCCACTACTACTGCAGCGAGAGAGCAATCACCACAGCATATATGGACCCCGTTGATGAACGGCGTGGCGAATGCGGTGGTTTTGCGGAGCCTTTTCTTTTGTCCTTCCTGGCCATGTGCAATGCTTGTTCGCTAGAACGTGCTGTAGCGTGGGAGCCCATTGGAAGAAATATTTCCATCTTAGTTATAGCCTATCTTTCTGCCCAAACAGACGTTTACAGCCTGTAGCGTGGCATAGCAATAATTAACTATTATGCGAATAGGTTCATTACGTTTGAGCTCATGTGTCATGACCATTCTGTGCCCACATGTGGATGCCAACAAAGTGAGAAAAAATGTATTTTTGTAAAAGCCGATTTAAAACAAATGTTACTCCAAATCGTCCTAAATGTTAAACATCAAAACGTTGAACCATGTTTTCAGCCAAAGTTAGTGTACCAGCAGTTTGGACTTCTTTAATCTAAGGAACTGTAAGGATGACGTTTTTCCCCCTGAATGTTAATACAACATTTGATAGTAATACGGAATCGGGGGGGGGGGGGGGGGGAAGAAGTGTTTGGTTAAGAAAATATTGATGTGTAGCACGGGGGGAAAAAAGGTGGGAGGGCGACAACGACAATTCGGTATATGGGCTATATTGTATACACAATTACATTTTATGTTTTCCAAACATTGTCACAATATGCATGTTATTTTCACTTTGCGGTCGAAAATATTATCTCTAAAAAGTTCTATGACACAGATCAGGTTAACTTTAGGCTACTTGCTGCATGTTCTTTCCATGGGCGAGAAACAGCAAAAATTTAGAGATAGATTCACTGGTTTCTGCAATGAAGTAGGGCCTATCTAATTAGGCATAGATAGCCGAAAAAAAAAAGACATTTTAGTAAATAAATTTTACATTTATTTAATGTTGTTTGTTTTTTTCAAAGTTAGTTTTACACATACATTTTGTTTTCGTAATGTAAATTTATATAATGTGTAAAAAAAATAATAAATAATAATTTTAAAACATTAGCTTGTTAATTTGTAACATCTTCTAGTCGATTAATACTGTTAAGAAGTTCTAAAACTATTGAATTCCAAGACATTATTGTTTGCAGACGTAAAATTACTACATAAAAAAATGTATACTTGCTAGGGAATGTCTCTAGGTGAATGTACCGATACAAACAGATTACTCGTCTTTTTGTTGTACACTAGGCCTGTAGGCCTACATTTGTCTCTATTTGAGGGGGCCCACAAACATATATATCCTATATATTCTTGCGCGGAATATACCCCCGTTTAGATCCTAGATCTAAATAAAATGTATTTTATTTTAATATGGTAAGAAAGATAAGAAATTTAGATCGAGGTCTACATCTTTACATGCTGATAATAGCCTACTCAAACAAAGCACAATGTATAGGCCTACATGTTTCCCGTAGCTACGAGTAGGGCTACGTGTACGAAGACTCATTTTAACTACATCAAAAAACTTTTCAGTTAATGTAGAGAAGATAATAACAACCTAGACTATTGAGAACTCTTAAGCATCATAATGGGCCCAACAAATAATCAACATTCATACGTATTCAATCGTTAAAAGTTTAATGTTATTATATTGTTACGTATTTCTGATCTTCTGGCTAAATGTACTAGTAGGCACACAAATAAAAACACTGCAAAGAACTTGACGACTCAACTTTCAGCTTTATAAAACTTTATTGAATAATAACTATAACAATTCGTCACTGTAACATGTAGCGTATACGTCTTACATCGACTGTATCGACTGTAACGGCTAAAGTCCACTCTCTTCTACTGTCTCGCACAGTAGACAACAGTAACGACGACTGTACTGACCCTTTTCACATCAACTCTCTGGTTTAAATAGAGTCCCTAATCGCTTGTCTATTGTTGCAAAAACACTGCTAGTATCCTCTGGAACAACATGGGAGGAAACATCACATCCTGTCGCTGTTTATATATGCCGATTCCAGAGAACACCTGTTGCAGTGTCATCTCGCCGAGGTCACACGTAGTGACCTCTAACTGTCACTGTTCATTTGTAACAATATCTTTGAAAAGGGCCCTCTGAGCGTCGTCTTAAAAAAAAAAACATCTTTTGCAGACTCAAACAGTGTAATGTTAATTTAAAGCATTTTCCGAAATAATGTAAGGTAATAGCCTACATCCGTAGACAGTGCTACTAGTAGGTTTTATCTATTTAGATTTTAGAGCCTAGATAATTAGCGATTAAAAAGCAACATATATATATAGCCTATATTTCTTATAAAGATATAGAGCATGCCTACAGTTATTGATACATTATCAAACTTAGCCTAATGATTTGGAGGACAGGTAGACCTAGAATTGTAGGCGCATTAAATGATATATAATTTATGGGCGATTGTATAGAAATGCCAAGGCCGATTTTGACACCCAGTCAGCCCCTGGATGACGACTATAGGAGATTGGTTCATCTGCCATAAAGCGCAGATAGGGAGAATGTGCAGATGATGGACCATGATACTAACTAGGTACAAAACTCCGTTCGTAAAATAGCCAATATGGTTGAATAAGGGGGCAGAGGAAGTGCCTATCTTTTGGAAGAGGTGGCTTTTGAAAGAAATTAGGGGACATGGTAACTGTAGACAGTAGCCTATACTTGAAGGGAAAAAAGATGTTTGTGTATATTATTTGTACAAAAGAGATGCAAAAAAAAAAAAAAAAAAAAAAATTGGGTGCACTTCTGCTAAAGGAAAAATATTTGACTTAGAAGACACTCTTATTCCTGCCATAAAATGGCGCCATTTTTTTTTTACAAAGCTTTATATCAACTGTCTGTTTGGTAAAAAGTTTGTACACGTTGTTTCCCCGACAACCAATCTCGGATCAAGCTGAAATTTTGCACAATTATTTCTTTCATCTGACAACACAAGAATCAATTTTAAAAAATTAACCAATTTGTACTTGACTGAAGTGGTAGTATAAGCTGAATTAGTCGCCTTCAAAGGTGTGGTGTGAAATTTAGTGAACACCACATGAAAAATAGGACAAGACTATAGAAACAATAGATAACTATACAATCTTCCATGTTCGTAGGCTCTCACAAGCAGAGTGGTTACCTTGTTGGCTCGAGAAGCCTGGAGCCATGAGTTATACTTCAGGTTGTTCTCTCTTTTATTTATATTTATAAATACTTTTTAGTGTTAGTTTAGATCTATTACAAATTTAAATTCATGACTGATCCAAACTAATTGATACCACTATGCTTAATATAAGCTTTTTTTTTCTTTTTTTTTTTTAATTTATTTTCTTGTTCACTCTCCGGTGCATGTGCATGAACCGTAGTGGCTACAATTAGCTTTAAGTTAATAGGTTTACAGGAGGATGAACTTGAAAGAGAATAGTTGAACCCATGAACTGTACAACAAACCCTTAGGCAGCTCAAGTGTTTACTTCAACTATACAGCACCATCAGGGAAGAATTATTGTCATTTTAATCAAATATTACATATCCCTAGACCAGCAAGCAAACCTGCATGTCTTCAAAATATCTTCTTTCCTGAAGTATAAAATATAGAAAACAGGGGGAAAAAAACTCAGCCCACTGCCATGCCTAGCTGTCCTGCAGGTTTGGTGCTAGGAATTAATATTATAATAGTAATCTTCCATTATGAAATGGGCAAGGTGGTTAAGTGGATCCTGGGTTTGAATCTTAGTAAAGACTGGGATTTTGAATAACAGGATTTTAGGGCACCCTTGAGTCGACCCAACTCTAGTGGGTACCTGATTTTGTGTTGGAGGAAGAAAAGGCAGTTGGTCGTTGTGCTGACCTTAACATCATCTGCCCTTTAGATTGCAAGGTCTGAAAGGGGAACTTTTCCAATGATTAGCAGACGTGAAAGTATGACTATATTGAGAAGCAGACATGGAATAAAACCACATTGAAAAGTGAACAGCGAACAATCGCCATGTTATTTGGTGGTCTGGAAATAAATATATATACTATTAAGTGGTTCTGAAATGAAATACTAGTAAAGAAAATTTTGTTTAGTGGACCTGTAATGAAGAAACAACTAAACTATACAATGTTGTAGCAGTCATTACTTATTCAAAATGAGGCTCAATTTCATATTGACATTTCTTACCATACCTTGAGGCATATTAATAACAAGCATGTGGGTTTAAAGTGTTATCAAAATGCATATTGATGTAGATACAGTGTACATAACAAACATGTGGGTCTAGTTGTATTGAAAATAAAAAACAAGTTCTATTCTTTTAATATGGTTATATTTATTTGACATAAATTGTATGAAATAAATAGCAACATTGGAGAAAACGCAGGTAGACTTAAAAATCAACTAAAGCTGCCCATTTCAATTAATAATCAATTTTAATCAATGACTAAATTGAATTGTTGACTTTCATCATGAAATAATTACAAAGCTTTCAAACCTTCCCATACTAACTCAGCCCACAATATGTGAGATGGTCATCATTTAAAACAAAAATTATTATTTACAGTTGAACCTGAGAAATAAGGTCAGAACAGTGACATCTTTGCATTCTACTAGTATAACATTGACTTGGGTATATCACACATGAACAAGTTGCAACTTTTTGATAGAAATGGTTAAGAGGGTTTTGATAGCTATGTATATAAAACAAAACATCAAAATAAATCACAGAAAAAAAAAGAAAAAACAATTTTACAAATAAAGATTTGTGAATATGTCCTAAAATTATTGACCATTAAATACTTGATCTTTAGTCATGTTTCCTTGCTAAATAATTTCCAAATCGATTCACAACATTTTCTGCCGGTCATTAAACATTATTAAAAAGCAAATCAAATTCTAAAAAAACTGGCCATTAACAAAAAGGAATAACAAAATTGCGTATAACTTTTGTTCAGTTTAAAAATATAAACAAAAGCAGTAGTTAGGGTAGGCTATATAAAAATATTTAGCACTGTAATTAAAAAAAAAAAATTCACTCATAATTTTCTATGAAGCTCTAAGGAGAAGAAGTATGTCATAGGATTGCACAAGTTCTGATCTAGATTTGGGTGTATGTTCTGTGGTACACATCTAGCAGATTATATACAAACAAAATACTATATGTTTATTAAGGCAGAAACATTTGTTTTCACATTCCATTGTAAGCTGGCCCTTCCCCTCCCTGAGGACAAACCCAGTTGATGTTCTGGCTTGGGTCTTTGATATCACAGGTCTTGCAGTGAATACAGTTTTGAGCATTGATCTGGAGTCTGTGACCTTTGCCATCTTCTCTTTCCACATACTCATAAACACCTGGAAGACACACACATATACAAAATAAACCTTTAGAACCTTTAAACATCAGCTTATTTTTTTTTTTATTACATCATTTTATTATATTATTAACATGTAAAAAAAATCATTAATCAAAGATAACTAAATGTATGTAACATGTTTGATGTGAGCTGCCAGTACATAGAATTGATTGTTAGTGATTATGTTATTTTATTGGGAAGCTGATGTTACTCTTCCAAATTTTCCACAGTTTACTCATGAGAGTGAATTCCAAGATTAAACAGGTTTTTTAATGTTCCTCTATCTCCTGTAATGTTTGACCCTAGGTATTTAAATGAGCTATCCTCATGCAACAGTATGCAACATCTCATATTATCTCCACTATAATCAATGCTTTTTTCAGCACTAATTTCTATGCCCTAGCTGCAACATCAAGTTTTAAATTAAGATCTTGTGCCTGGTCTGTCTGCATTTTCTCATATGAGGTCTATATCATCTGCAAACCTAAGATTGGAAACAAGAGTGTTAAACATTGTCACACTAGGAGTAAATCTTTTTGAGCGTTTCCTTAATGATAGACTAAAAATATGTTAAAAAAGAGCTGGGGAAAGAATGCATCCTTGACTAGCTCCAATCAATCTCCTAAATTTTTCTCTAATTTGGTTGTTCAGAAGTACTGAGCTTTTTGCATTGTGATAAAGGGCTGTGATAACATCGGAAATGTACTTAAGTTGAAATCCTTCATCTCCTGTCACATGCCATTATGCCATAACCGGTCAAAAGCTTTTTTTTTTTTAAATACATGATTTGCATACCAATTTCTTTCAGTGTTGAAGGCATTTTTTATCTGAAATAATTTACTAACAAAGCTGCTGACATAAAAGAGTGGAGGGATTCATTTACACAAACTGTACAGCACCCTTACGATGAAAGTTAAGGGACAGATGTGGATGTCAATAAGCTTCGTAGAGTAGAGATCCAAATAGTAAGTGGGTCAGAAAGAAAGAATGGTCACTTACAACACTTTCCAAACAAATTGAGATTTTAAAAGTGTCTTGTTTTTACATTCAATACTTACCAGCTGGGCAAAACCTTTGCTCAGGGCCGCCATAGATGGCAAAGTTCTTAGCCATGGGAACACTGTCATCCCTCAAGGTCAGGTGAGGAGGCTCATCGTGGTCATGGTTGGTTCCTGTTAGAGCTACGGAGGACAGCAGGTCAAAGGTCACAACATTGTCTGGCTTGGGGTAGGATATAGGCTTGCAGTCGTTAATAGGCTGTAGTGATTTGTGGTCTGCATCTGAAAATGCATTAGTATTTTCTGACATTTAAAAGGGTTACAGACGTGTGCGGAGAATAGACAGTTAATGATCTAATTGTTTTGATTAGCATTGTACTATTAGATCTAAATATTAAAACTGTAGCTTTGCCTTAAAAGATATCAGTTGATAAAAGACAGAAGATATAGCATTTGCAATGCCTTATAGTAAAGTAAAGTTCCCCTTTCAGACGTTGCGATAATTAGGGCAGATGATGTAAAGATCATCTGTTTCTGTGACCCATGGTTAACAAGGATGTCATGTGACCAGCACAACGACCAACCACCTTTACTTTCCCCGCGCCTCCAATGCCTTATGCATATTGACAACAATATTTTAAAAAACATCCCAGGGATGTTCACAAAAACTTTTAATGAAATTAATTACATTTATATCAAGTGCACAAGGCTTATCAATAAACTGTATCACATTATAAACAAATGCAGCTATTCCCTTCTCAAATAGCATATCTTTAAAAAAAAAAAGTCACAAGTTTAAACACAAACTATTTAATGTAAGCTTACAACAGAGCACAACATAAATATCTGAGGATGATATAAGCAGTATCACAAATAAGCAATGAAAGGTAGAGTGTTAAACATATCAAATGAACAGTCTGGAATATGAGTGGATAATTTTTTCTTATTAGTATAAACATTAGAAATAATAAAGAATAATAAATAAGCTTAACCAGTCCATAATAGCTACTTGTCTGAAACAATGTTAATAGAGAAAAAAATATTTATGTAGTCAACTATAAAATCTTCAAACTATATGGCGCTCTAAGGCATTATCTCTACACAACAAGATACGAATCTATAATACAAACGTTAAGTCTGTTCTTCTATACGGTTCAGAAACTTGGAGAGTCACTAAAACAAATATGGAAAAGCTCCAGACCTTTGTTAACAGATGCCTATGCCGGATATTAGGAATTAGGTGGCCAGAAAAGATAACTACTATCGATTTGTGGGAGAGAACTAGACAAAAGCCCATAGCCCAAGACATCACAAAACGAAAATGGAGCTGGATAGGACACACCCTGCGAAAACCAGCTACCAATGTTGCAAGGCAGGCACTTGACTGGAACCCACAAGGAAAGAAGAAAGTGGGCAGACCCAAGCAAACCTGGAAGAGGTCAGTCATCAGTGAAGCCGAGGGTACTGGAATGACATGGGAGCAGATGAAGAAAGCTGCTCAGAACCGAGTTCGGTGGAGAAGTGCACAGGATTAAGTCAAGTAAGTAAGTCAACTATAAATATGCAGTGAAAAGTGTGGTACTTTAATTATTTAAAACGATTACATTTATGGGTTGTTTTTTTTCTTTCATAAAGATAAATGTACCTTTAATATGTCCGGTATATGGTTCCTTGCCTCTCAGGATGTAATACACAACACCAGTGTACAGCATTCCTCCATACAAGCCCAAAGATGTGTGGAAAGAAGAACGGACATTGCGGACGGACTTCAGCTCTGACCACGTCCAGCTAGCTTTCATTTTTTCTTCATATGAAATTGGATCAAAGCCTGACAGGAAGTAGATTATAGGAACTAATTAATGACAATACAAATGATAATAACAATAAATGAAGAGCTTAATGCTAAAAATGTAAGATATGTAATTAAGTCAAAATCAAGCTAACTTGTAATTAGCTTTTACTTCATTAAAAAACTCTTTGTAGAATAAAGATTACAACTAGCTATTGAACAAAGTCTCTTAAAAATGAATATTCCAAAATTTTTAGTTATTTTATGACTTCTTTGACTTGATTGCTTAATCTAGAGTATTCTGTGATTTACAAGTTTCAGATAGCAATATCTTAATAGTAGCTTTAAGCCCTGTAATAATATAAATAAAAATGGTTGTCACCTTTTGTTTTTGATTTAGAAGCAGCATTTTCATCAGTCAGTGTCTCATAGACAGCCTCTGCTGCCACCATTCCACTCTTCATTGCATTGTGGATTCCTTTGATCTTTGGAAGATTTAGAAAGCCAGGACTGCAGCCTATCAAACAGCCCCCAGGAAATGTCAACTTTGGTATACTCTGAGAAACAATTAACAAATCCAGTCTTATCAATGCTATAATAAATTTTTAAAAAATAATACAAAATAAAAAATGTTAAAATTCACTGTTTTACAATTGTTTTCAGATTTAGAATCCAACAAGGAAAAAAAATCTCTAAAAGATTATGGTCTAATAAATGGAAATAATGATTACTTAAAAAAACAATAAACAAACTTTACAAACTAATTATGATTAACTAGAGATATACGTATCCAATGGACAGAACTCCATGCTATCAAAAAGGCACTAAAGAAACAGTTGTGATAAACACGATGTCTGACATAACTATGTCAATATTATTAGGCATAATGAAATTCAAAATGCTACCATGTGTTAAAGTTAAAATAGAATGAACTGACCTGAAAGCCTCCTTCATTGAGTGCCCTAGCCCCATAAGCTATTCTTTTCCCGTTCTGAAACAATTTAATGTTTCCTGGATGTGTCTTGAACTTCTGGAGCTCTAAGAATGGACTCAGGTAAGGATTAGTGTAATCTAATCCAACCTAATAGACAAAACCAAACAAATATTACAATATTTTTTTTATCCATACTCCAATCATAGCACTAAAAACTCTTCTATAACAAGAACTCTCATAAAGAAAATTAAATTAATAATAACAGGAGACTATTTTTAGTCAATTTTTTTTTTTTTTTTTTAAATAAGGTTAGTCATGCGACTGACTGATGAATTAACAGGAAAGGGAACTCAAGGACAGTTTGTCTTTAAAGTTGATCCATACATTTTAGGAAATAAAAAATGTATGACTGACAAAATACAATCAAGTTCTCTGACTTTTTCTTAACTAAATATGTATAACTGTGAAATAAATAAAAGTTAACTAACAAAGATATAATTCAATTTTATGCTAATGTTTTGAAAATACAATATTTTGTTAGTGGCAAAGTCTGCAAATCATAAGAAAAAAAATCTTTCAATTATGTAAAAAAAAATATTTAAAATATATATAAATAAATAAAATGAAAAAAAAAAAAAAAGAACACTCACCACAACACCAACAGATACAAGAGGTGCTCCTTCATCATTTAAGTGATATAGAAATGATCCACCATATGTGTTTCTGTCCTGAAAGAACACACACCTTGTTAGGATCAATACATTGTTTCATAAACTTTGTAAGCACTAATATATATTAAACAAGATTAAGTCTTGTTGTGTCCTTATGAGTCTTTTTTTTATTTAGCGTAAAACATAAATAAACTACAATATAAAACCTTGGTTAAACTTACTAAAGGCCATCCTACGGTATGCTCCACCAAGCCAGGCTTATGCAAAGCAGGATCCACTTCCCACAACTCCTTCACACCAATGCCATAGAGCTGAGGGTCACAGTTCTCTCTAAGGTTAAACTTCTTAAACAAAGTTTTGGCCAAGTGACCATGGCAACCCTCTCCAAACAAGGTGACCTTGGCATGCAGTTCCATGCCTCTTTGAAATGAATCCTGTGAATATAAGGCAGCCATAAATCAATTATTAAATGTTGTGTTTTGTTTACAGTCACGTACAACATTCAAATCCATCTTTAGTGTCATATACAACATTCAAGTTGATATTTCAAAATGTAATTTCTTACTTTTGGTGAGCCATCTTTTGCTATCCCTACATCATTAGTAGCCACCCCTTTGACACTGCCATCCTCATGGTAAAGAACCTGCAAAAACAATTCAGGTCAATACATTCCCAACATAAAACAAGAAAAAATAGTTATCAAAGAACAAAGATTGCATTAAGCATAATTGTATCAATCCGTTTGGATCAGTCATGTAATTAAATTTATAATAGATCTATAGTCTCATCCTATTTTTCATGTTGTGTTCACTAAGACTCAGACTGCAGCATATAAAGGGGACTAATTCAGCTTATACCACCACTTCAGTCAAGTAAAAATTCTTTCCCTTGTTTGAGATACCAAACAAAATAATTAATTACCAATAGTTAATAAACTAATTAGTTAATTTTTTTTGTTTCTTGTGCTGTCAAGTAAAAGAAATAATTGTGCAAAATTTCAGTTTGATCTGAGATTGGGTGTGAGAGAAATAACGTGTACAAACTTTTTACCAGAGAGACAGACAGATTGAGTTGATATGCTTTATAAAAAACACAAACAAAACCATTGTTAATATAATTTTTCAAATCAATGTGTTTCTTCTGTCAAGCCCATTCTAGTGATTGTCATAAAGCTTCTCTTAGTTTTTCCTGAAAGGTAACAAAGTTTAGAGAGCCTGATAGAGACTGAAAGAAACATAATTACTGTAATATTATCATGTTCAATAAAACAAGTATTTTAATATGTTGGTATTCCGTCAATTTTGTTGTCATTGATAATAAAAATACAAACTAAAAAGAAGAGAAAACAGGTACTGCTATAAAACAGTAAAGGCTCATAGATAAGTCCCTTTCTTTAAATGTTTATTGGGTATAAAGGACAAAAAGAGTTAAAAAAAAAAAAAAAAGAAACATGGTGGCACATTACAGGTTAGTGATTAAGGAGTTTCTTTTTTCTGGTCTAGTGCTACTGAAAATGTTCTCTAGTCAACACAACACCCAAATTTCCTAAACTAGTGTCATGCTCTATTGCAGATGACAATATTCAGATATCAGTGCCAGCATGATTCAACTATGACATCCTCAGTTTTGCAACCCAGCACTTAACTGTTTAGCCACCAAAAACAAAATTGAAACCATCACAAAGCAGAAAAAAAAAATCATACCTCACTCGCTGCTGTTCCAGGATACAATTCCACTCCTAAACTTTCTGCCTGTTCAGCCAACCACTTGACTAGCTTTCCCAATCGTATGATATAATTACCATGGTTCTGCATAGGCATACCTGTCAAAATAAAAAAAAAAGTACACTCTATCTTATAAATATTACACATTACTGCAGTGCAGCAGTTCAACAAGTAAATATTAAAAGCAACTAAAACATTTGCTTATTCAGGCTATTTATATTTTCAAAAATCTTCATCATAGGACATAAAACATTTTTTACTGCGGAGAATAAGATTATTTCATTCATTTCGAAATGCGTTTTTACATACAGTAGCCATTGGTGAAATTAAAGAGATTCTAAAAAAAATGACTTGATAGATAACAAAAACGTTGATTCAACTAACGAATCCCCATAGCAGCTTGAATCTACATCAAACGTGGGGCAAAATATGAACCCCGGTAATTTGCATAAAGGTTTCACAGCAATGTTAAGTCTAGGAAACGTACATCTAAAAAAAAAAGGATAATCCAATACTCACTGCACACTAATTCATTAATCTCTCTCTTATAACTGACTGAAAACTAAAGTATCTTGGCAGTTATAACTGATCAAAACACAAAAATACCTGGTAGCAATGGAATAGGTATTCTTGATTTCTCTGTCAGGAAATAAAATTTGTCCCCTGTTACTTCTTGTGTAACTGGTGCCTAAATTAAAATATAGATTACATATTTTGGTTGATGAGATGCTTTTTCATGTTTGCTAGGTAATAGACAATTAAAAATGCATACTAAAATCAGTGTAAATGAGATGCTTACACCCAGTTCTTTCCAGTTAGGAAACAGCTCATTTAAGGCCCTTGGTTCAAGGCAAGCTCCTGATAAAGTATGACCACCTATCAAAAACAACAACAACAAAAAAAAAAATGCATTTACTTGTAATCAGCATAAAGAAACTTTGTATTGAATGACATCAAACATTTTATCATGAATCAACATTTTCTTGACTGTTTGTTCCCCTCTAACATATCACATCAACAGTACATAACACCACTTCCCTTTCAGCATAACTCTTAATATTATGACAAAATAATTATAAAAAGATAACTATCACGTCAATGCAAAAAACTTACCCATTTCAGCAGATTTTTCTACAAGGCACACTCTCAAGTCTTTTCCTGCACTGGTGGCTAGCTGTTTCAATTTTATGGCAGCTGAAAGTCCCGAGGGTCCACCACCAACGATGAGAACATCTGCTTCATCCGCAAACCTTTCCATGTTGACATCTAAGTGAGGTAGATGATTTACACACAATTATTTAACATATTGACCATGTAAAACATTACAATACGACTGAGAAGTAGATTTTATTGTGATTAGAGAAAAAAAAAGTGAATTAGTTCAACAGTTTCATTATGAATTTGGCTACCGATGACAGAACCCCTCTTTATATACAAAATATCTAATTAAGAAAACCTTTAAATCATTAAGAAAAGTATTTCATCCATATAAACTGGGTTACGTTATATGTTTAACTTCAGAGAAAAAAGCATGTGAAAAGAGTAATTATTATTTAAGTAAGTTATTTTATGCTTTGCCATACTGGCACATTTAGAATGACAAACACTAAAAAAGAATATCAACCTGTGTTATCAATTATTTCTTAATCATTAGTTTATAGTGTTTTGCAGCTTCTACCCACTGGAATTAACACATATTTTATCATTTCACAAAAATAGGTTTCAAATATATTTTAACAATTTTTTTTAGTAGTTTCTACTAATATGAATGACTTAACATGGTAGTAAAAGAAAGAA
Source organism: Biomphalaria glabrata (assembly GCF_947242115.1). Taxonomy (NCBI): domain Eukaryota; kingdom Metazoa; phylum Mollusca; class Gastropoda; family Planorbidae; genus Biomphalaria; species Biomphalaria glabrata. The sequence goes on from NC_074718.1 coordinate 10,959,758, forward strand.
AAAGTCGGAAGGCATGTTACAAGTCTGTATAGAGTACCATTAGAAACATCTTGATTCTTTGTTCTTTTAAACACATGCTAAAAATAAAGAAAACACACTCAGATTGCTGTTCAATATAATAAATGTATTAAGATAAAATACCTTTCCACCTGGGATCTTTGTCTCTTGGATGTATTGTGTAATGAGTGGTGATTCGAGGAACATCAGTAGTAAATAATCGTTTACAACGAAGCAAATAGCAACCTTGAAATAAAAAAAATTGCAAGTTTGAAATATATTAGTTATATTATATAAACATTGCCTTTTATAATCAGTATTTTACTATTTGATAAACACAAAAATATATGACAAGGGGGTAAAAAGATTAAAGCAAGCATTACACTACAGATAAGCATTCTGTGTATAAAAGATCATAGCTAGTTTTGACCTTGAATTTGTGTATATGTGTATTAAAAGGTCTTAAAACATTTCAAAGTTATAGTGGCCAGGAGTCGCGGCTATTGCTAGAAAAAAAGTTACCAACAATCAACGTTGTTTTGTTTAATTAGTAGGACTCTAAATACATTGATAGGGCTTGGTAGGTATTTAATGAATTACAGAATACAGAGTTTAGATAGATCTGATAGAAAAGAGAGATCTAGATCTCTGTGGCATTTTATGTCTTGAGAGACAATCTTTTCCCTAGCAACTTCTTGTGTGACTAAAGAGGCAAATCCTTGATACACAGCTCCGGCCACAGGTTGGGCATCTGTGATCACCAGGCATTGTTGCACTTTCACCTTTCGTTCTACTTCAAGTGTATATGACAACTGCAATCTGGGACCCTTCCATTATTCTCACTCTCCATGTGGATCTATCAATTGCCACTTGTCCCCAACTGTTAGTATTGATTTAGAAGAGCTTCATTTCACTTTTGCACACACGTATACAGAATGTCTTGTGGAAGTCAACCTTGTGGCATTCTGTGAGCATGATCAAGTCAGCCAAGGCATCTTCTGCTGATAACAGCGCAGATGTCCTGGCACCATGCTCTTTGCAGCACTTCCTCATTGGTTATTTTATTTAGCCACCTTATTTTAAAATCCGCCTTAGGTATCAGAGGTGGAAGATATTTAGTGTTTTTCCTGCCATGAGAAGATTGGCCATGTTTCACTACCATATAGCAGAGTGCTCATCACACAGGTCTGGTAGACTATGGCTTTGGCATTGTTAGTCAGCAAGATACTCTTTTCTGCAGCCATTTGGTGCCCATCATATTGTTGATGTCTTTATCCAGTCCCAGTAAAAATTCGTTGGAGATGATGAAGTCAAGATAACAAAAATGGTCAATAATATCCAGTGGTTGGCCATTTATGTTTTTTAAGAGAGGTGCAGTATCTGTGTTCTGAACTACTATTTCAGTCTTGCGTTGGCTAATATTTAATTTAACCCAAACTTCTGGCATGCAGCTGATAGTTTGCCAACCAGGGTCTGAAGCTGAGTAGTACATTTAGCAACAACGGCTGCAACATCAGCATAGAGGAATTCCCTGATTAGTACCTTCCTTTGTTTTTGTTTTTTTGTAGTGTAGCACTTTGTAACTTCAAACTATTAAACAGTAAGTTGAGTAAGTCAATCAAAGGCAAAGTCAAAGGGACTCAGAGACTGAAAGTTACTATAGATCTAGATCTAGAAGTAGTAGTAATGTAGTTAGTAGATCATGAGACATGATAGATCTAGAATCTAGAGTAACTAGAGTAGATGAGTAGATCACCAGACTGTAGTAGACTAGAGTCACTAGATCTATGGCCAGTATCATCATAATCATGAGTATGGCCAATGGGGGATGGGTATGAATATGATTATGATAATCTATCAACTGTAACTTGTAACTATCATTTCTATTTTATGTTATAAAAATATTATAGATCTAGATCTTGACTAGATTCTAGATCAACTACTGTAAAACTGTTGTCAGTAATGTCAGCTGACGAGGTTGACAAGTCACAGACCAGTATTGACTGTTGTCCAGTGCACAGTCAGTGTACTGTAACACTAACTGTGACTAATTTAATAGACTAACAGTAAGTTCAAAGTTGGTAACTCACTGACTCAGACTCAGTTACACTGTAAGTAGTGTAAAAAGTGTAACTGTAAGTGTGACTGTAACTGTTCAGTCTGTTAACTCTGTTGTGATGTGTCGAGATCTACTCTAGTCTAGTGACTACTACACTCTAGTGCAGTAGTGGTGACTAGACTCTAGTCAGTCTTTGACTTGAGTCTAGAGTTAGTCAGTAGAGTAGACTAGACGACTCCAACTCTAGATTCTAAACTGGATATGACCCTTATAAAAAAAATAATGATAAGACTAATCTATATGATCTATCCTAGTATATAAATCTAGTAGTAAAACAACTGTCACCTTCTCAACTCACCATGTTTTGCTATCTCGGGCAAACGATTGGAAAAGTTTGCCATTTTCAATAGAGTAAAAGCCCCTTCTTTTGATGAAACTTATGATCAATATAGAAATTGAATGACTCACCTGAAACGAAACAAATCTAATTTTATTTTGCTAGCATAAAACAAGATGAACATTTGGTTTTCTTTTTGTCTCTCTTTTTATTTTAAAAAATTATGATAAATTGTATGTCATTTGTCTGACCTGTTTAATGTATTCAAAATTATATATATAGTTCTAGGAATCTAGATCTAGTGACTTCTAGTTTGGATTCTAGGTCACAAATAAACAAAAAAAAAATAGGTTACAGCTTGAATGAAAACGAACTTTGGACCTTGACTGATCAATTATTTGTGTACTTTAGACTCAGGAGTATAGGGAATCTACAAGGAAATCTAGATCTAAAAATGGACTGTAAAGATTTAACTCCTGCCTACTTTGGTAGACTCGGGGAATATCTGAATGGAGGTCAAGGGCAGAATTTGGGGAGGGCAGACGGAGCAACTACCAGAGCCGAACTTGGATAATTGGAGGCCCTAGGAGAAGTGAATTTGGTGGTGCCCAAGTAGAACAATTTAAAAAAAACAAGGTTACAAAGACAGTTTGTGTGGAAACAAACTCAAAATCAGCCCCCGAAGTGGTCCACACAGGCAAGTAAAAAGGCAGGTTTCAATATTTTCAGAAAGAACATTACAATGAAATTCTATCAAAAACAAATGACAAAGAAGAATGGACCCAGCGGTCCAGCAGACCAAAGGATAGGTGAAAGTGAATGTGAAGTTAGATGTGAACCTGATCTAACTGATGCCTTATAATGAATATATAATTGATCTAATTGTTTTGTAAAGTGTCAATCTCTTATTCAAGTCCTGAAGAAAAAAACATTGCCGTAAAAAAAAAAAAAATGTGTGCAGCACTGCAGTTCATGCGATTATAAGAAAAAATACTTATTAACTGTGTTTTTAAATTATGCCCAACTTATATGCATACTAAATAGATTTTTTGTCTTTTAAAAAAAAATGTGTGTGTGTGTGTAAATGTAGTAGTTAGTATGACAGAGCTTACATAGGCCTAACTTAGCAATACAAATGTAATAAAATATGTTGACAAAAAATCTAAAACCATTTGCATAAATATGTTAAAAATATGGTATATTATAATTTCCCCTTCTAAAGAGCATCCCGTGTTTGTTAATATTAATAGTGAATAGTTGTAAAAGTGGTGTATTTTTTATGAAAAAACTGCTTGCATAAGTGATTTAAAAAAATTAAAGATTTTTCGCTTTCAGAACAGAAAAAAGTAGCCTTTGCATCAGAACTTTGAATGGTCTAAAATATTATGGTGTCAGATTTTCCCTATCTTTTCTAATTTACGAGATCTAAATGGGACAGACGGACAGACATTCCACACAAAACTAATAGCGTCTTTTCTCCTTTCGGGGGGCCGCTTTAAAAAAAAGCGAAAATTAAATGTACGCAATTTATATAAAACCCATAAAGTTACTCCAACCATGGTGTAGTATAGTTCCATGCTCCAACAATAATACTGGGCATTAACCTTCGTACTTAAACATATTCTCGATTTAAAAAAAAATGTTCTTACGAGGTCCCATCAATCGGAGGCCATATGTGGCTGCAAATTGATGAATAGAAATGTGACACTTGGAATATAAGAACGATAATTATTGTGGAGATGGTTTATGGAGATAGAGGGCTGTCTCACTGGGTATTAATGAATTGATGGCACAATTTATTAAGAGGGTGAGTGTTTTGAAATCAACAGCTAGGCTTTTGAGTTAGTGCTAATGCTGTTCTAATATTTGTGAGTAAGTTGTGATATAAAGTTTCTGCACGTAAAGAACTGGCTAAAGAGCATCATGACCCAATAACCCTAGCAGGGTTTTATTTTGAAAACTTGGGATAAAGACGTTCACAAGAGCTTAATATGGACGCAAGCAGAAACGATTTGTAAGCGAGTAGGCCTATAGTTTGTTGATGAGGGACTTTCTTCTCCCTTGAATGTGGAGACATTGACCTGTTGCAAGGGCGTTTCATGTTACTTCCTTTTCCAATTTAGGTTTCTTTTGTTGTACATGTTTTGGTTGTTACTACAAAATAGCCCAAACTAGGGGCGGACTGGCTATATGGGCATTTGGGCAAATGCCCGGTGGGCCGGTATCCTAATGGGCCGGTAGGACCACAGTAAGCATCTTCCTTTTTGAAATCACGTCTGTATTTTATAAGATAAGGGCCGCATGGATGCCACTACTAAATTGTTAAATGTTTTTATAGTATTCCTTTTTCAGTGGAAGGGGTCTTATAGCGAAGGCCTACTAATTTAATCTAACATATTTTCCGAAATAATGTAATAGCCTACATCTGTAGAGCTTCATCCTTTTAGGGCCTATACACTTTGCGATTAAAAAGCAACATAAAGTCTTTATTATTCCTTATAAGAACATAATGTTCATTGTAAGCCAGTGTAAGCATGTGTACATCTAGATACATTATCAAATTTAACAGAATGATTTTGAGGACAGGTAGACCTAGAATTGGATGTCCATCATATAATATACAATTTATGGGCCGGATGGTATAGGAATGCCCGGGCCGATATTGATGCCCAGTCCACCCCTGGCCCAAACATCCCACAGGACGGCTGGAGGAGGAGGGGGGCGGAAGGAAGGCGCGCAAAGTTTAAACCATGGATCACCGAGACGACACTCGCTTGTAGCCATCAGGCAGCCATCAAGTGCTATGGTTTACTTTTTTTTTCTAGTTAGCCTATATCAAAATAATGTAATAAACTAAATAAGATTGTGATTGATTTTCTGCAAATCATAACTGAGAAGACGCCGGACACAGCAATGCCTGCTGGAGGTAGGACATCAAGAAGAAAAAAAATGTCCGACTTTTGTCGGATGTCTGCGGTAATCCAAATTACAGAAAAAAAAAAGCTAATAACCCTAGAGCTGTACTTTATAGTGCAATGCATATTTTTAAAAAATGTTACTATATATGAATATTAAAGAGACATTTTTTTTTCAACTTTCATTACTTGTCAAACTGTTAAAGTTTAATGTTTTCGTTAATTACAGACTTTCCTCTTATAGTTAGGCTTTTCTTGTAAAACAGACTTTTCTGCTATTGATCATGTTGATCGAGTTGTGCAATGGCATTGTATTTCCTCTTATCAACTTTCACAAAACACCAAAATGTATCCTAAACATAAACCCAAGAAAACACATTCCTACATTATTTGCGCTCACTTGCCAAATAAGAAAATAATTCAAACTTTTCATTTCATGTACCTGTCCTCCTTTCCTTCTGCAAGTCGAATCTAACCAGGGGCGTAGCTAGGAATTTCCCATCATTTGGGGGTCCAGACGGCTTAACTTCTTTGGGGACCCCTGTATTTTGCATAATATTTAATTTAAAAAACACTCATTTGCCCCCCACCCTGAAGTGGGGGCCGGGAGGATTTTCAAATTATCCCCCTTCTTCCCCCACCCTAGATACGCCACTGAAACTAACTGTAAACCCATTACACTCATTTCAACAATGCCAGAGAATAACATCCTCTCTGGGGACAATACCTCTTTTTTTTTTCTTAGTTTTTGTTCAACGCCACAAAGACTTCATCAAAATTACCTTTTCATTTTCACTGCGCTAAAAGTTAACGTCTTAATGAGTTCCTAGTTAAACTCTATATAATGATGTCAGCCAGTACGTGAAGTGCAGGTAGAAAGGAAGAATTCAAGGCGATCAGGAAATGTTTATTTAAAAGAACGACATGACCCTCGACGTGGATGAATGCATTCCAAATGTGCACCAATCTAAATTTGCATAACATCCTTTTGTAAAAAAAAAATAATAATGTGCAGAACTTAATTTTTTTTTGTATTGAACGATTCATTCCCAGATGGTTGGGGTTATAGGTGTTCATGTTTGAGACTAGCTAGTATATAGACAAATATAATGAAATTTATAAATATATGAGATTTGGTTCATTCTTTCCTTTTGCCACTTAGGTGCTTACTAAGACGCGGTTTTTGACAGATTCGCAGATTGAACACAGCAATAAAAAAAAATTTAAGCTTTCTATTAAACCGTTGTATTTTATTTTCGATATTTTTGTTATTTTATAAATTACAGACGTAACTTTAAAAGAGAAGATAATTACGTCCTACGCATTGCATGTGTCGATCTAGTCATGTATGTCAGTAATGTCACTAAGTGACTTAAACTCTGCTAAGTACAAAAAACGTAAAAAAAAAAACTCATCTTTAAATCAATGAATACAAAAGTAACCACTTTGACCCAAAGGGCTGCATTCTATATATAAAGCATTAATAGAAATATATATTTTAAAAAATCAATTTTTTTCTAAGCATATTTTTTTCTCATATAAGTAAATTTATCTTTAATTTGTCCCATTGTATTTTCATTTTCCGATTCCATTTAGGCACATTCAAAGTAAGAACAACACATGGCATCAAAAAGATAGACTTTGGAGTCTTTTTCTTTGAGAGAGAGAAAGAGAAGGGGGAATGATACTAATTTTGCGCTGCGGGCAAGGGTCGATCAATTAGAGGATGCTAATAAGAAAGGTTAGGGGTTGTCATTGTAATATTAAAAAAAAAAGGTCGAGAAGTATGAAAGCACGTGTGTTTGAGGAGTGTGGTTCTGGTCGAAAAACAACATAGAGTATATATAAAATATTTCGATATTGAATTGAGAAGCAGACGTAAAATGAAGTGACTGTACGTAAGACGATTTTTTTTTATTGGAGGCGGAGGGGCATGAAGAGGGTTTATGGAGTGTGTGTGTGTGTGCGTTTCTATAGTGACGGTGGGAAGAGGCTAGCGATTGGTTGTGAAAGATGCAACATAGGTGACATTGTCGTCACTAGGTCTTAGTTAGAGGAGACGACTTCAGAACGTGAGACTGACAGGTTGTGTTACTGTAAGGAGTTAGATTTTGTTAAGAGATATTATTACTAATTTATAGTAGGTACATGTATTTTATTTATCAACTTGATTTATGCCTATATCATAAATAAAGTTATTTTTTATTATTGTTCACAAGGAAGTTTCTCAAGTTATTTGAAGTTTTATTATTTAAGATATATTACGCCTACAGCGGTTTAGTTGTCTACTAGCAGTTTGGTGCTACAAGTCAACGACCGGTAACAACATGAGGGGAGGGGAGGGGGGGGAGAAGGGGTTATCTACATGAATGTTACAGTGATCGTTTTTTAAATGCAATTTACAAAAAAAAAAAAAAGTTGTACGACTTCAACTCAAACTCGAGCTCAAACCTGCTCAACCCAATACACTAACCACTGTGCCAGCGAATTAATTATGGAAATTTAAGTTTTTATAGTTATCAAATGTTAATTTTAAACGACGACCTATTTATCTACGCAAAAGCATAAAGGGGACTAATTCAACTTATACCACCACATCTGTCAAGTACAATTTATTTCCCTTTATTTATCTGGTACGATACCAGACAAAATAATGAATTACCAATGGATAATTAAGTAGTTTTATTTATTGATTCTTGTTTAGTCTGGCGTAAGAAATAATTGTGCCAAAACTTGATCCGAGATTGGGTGTGGGAAAAATAAAGTGTAAAACCTTTTAACCAGACAGACAGACAAAGTGAGTTGATATAAGCTTTGTAAAAAAAAAAAAAAGGTAGCAATGGGTGTATTGAGACTAGAAATAATCTAGAATAATACCCACTGTATGCATTGGTCGAAGGCCGAGAAGAAATCTTAATTCTATGTTTTTTGTACTTCCATTTCAGTAGGGGAGATAACGAGTAAAACAGATCGAACAGAATTAAGAAAAGGGAGCTACATCGTGATGTATGTAATGTAGTGAAGTAAGCCTACATACACTTTTAGTCTTACTTATGTGGGCCGCGTAAAGAATGTGAGATGTTTAATACGACATGCATGACTAGAGTTCAGCCCCACTGGTTATTACGCTGTGATATGTCACCTTCACCTAACCCTTAGTCAGTTGAACCGTTTGGGTACCACACATGATCTGTTGACCGTTTTTCTCCATTTCTCCCTGTATTTGGCCTTAGATAGAATTAATTTTCTTATAAGTTGTCTTCACGTTGCTTTCTCTGTCTGCCTCTTTTTTTTCCTGGTACTGTTCCATGAATGAGGGTCTTTGCGAGCCCTACGGACCTTGTGATATGTCCATAGAGTTTGATATTTAGATATTTGGAACTGTATGTTGTTGTTGTTGTTTTTTTTTCTATTTCCTACTTAACGTAGCATATCTCAATATTGTTCAATTATAAGGCCACGGGCTCATTAAAGGGCCATTTAATACGCATTGCAATTTTTAAAAATGTCAATTATTTGATGCTTATTTTAAATTTATCAATTTCAGGCGTTTATAATTGTTATCGTTAAAAATATACGCTATAATCGATACATTGAAGTACTAATAAAAATGATTTTTTCTAGTTTCGTTATAAAGTACAGTAGTGATAAAGTTTCTCTATGTAATTTTTATTTGTCAATAAATCGTGTAAATAAACATCATATAACATAGTGCATATTTTTAAATTTGAAGAAAAAGATTTCTAGCTCTGTAGGCATAAGGGGATCTGAGTGTTACTTTACTGAGAGACCTTTAAAAAAAAACAACTAAATATTGAATCAAAATATTAATAGCATGTCTTTAAGAGTGTAATTTAATTTAAGAATTAAGGAATAAATAAGGTAAAATAATTGATGCTTTGAACTTGTCGATAACATTTCGAAAATAGCCTTCAAATGAGTGAAAGTAGAGAGAGAGAGAGAGAGAGAGAGAGAGAGAGAGAGAGAGATTACGTAAATAGATTTATAGATTTTTTTCAGCAATGTTAATACTGCACTGTAGAGCAAGACTCGGCAGATCAAATCATTTAATCGATTAAATATATAGATGCAATTAGGCCAGTCTTTTTTTTTTTTCATGAAGTGATTGCAGCAGAGGTTCCCAATCTACAAAGTTCAACCCCGATTGTGGCCTTAGAAAGAATACCATCAAGAGGTTCATATCGTATCGAGCCAAGGGAAAAAAAAATACGACAATTACAGAGAAAAGTTTGGAATCACCGTGACAAGTATTTGAAAAAAAAAAATAAGTAGACTTCTTCCTCGTTCTAATTTTTGCGGCCCCCGAAAGGGGAAAAGACGCTATTAGTTTTGTGTGAAATGTCTGTCCGTCTGTCCCGTTTAGATCTCGTAAGCTAGAAAAGATAATGAAAATCCAATATCATAATATATTTTTGTCCGTTGAAAGTTCTGATGCAACGGCTATTTTTTTCATTTCTAAAAGCGAAAAATCTAATTTTTTAAAATCACCTATGCAAGCAGTTTTTTTTTCATAAAAATACACCACTTTTACAACTATTCACTTTTAATAGTAACAAACGCAGGAGACTCTTTAATAATGGAAACTATAGCTTACTACATTCCTAACACATTTATGCAAATGGTTTTGAACTTTTTGTAAAAAAATTTTTTTTTTTCATTTGTATTGCTAATTTATGTAAGTTCTGTCATATTTACTCCTACATTTGCACAAAAATAATGTTTACTTTTTTTTAAAGAGAAAAAAATCTTAGTATGCATATAAGTTGAACATAATTTAAAACAACAGTTAAGTAGGTTTTCATATAATCGCGTGAACTGCAGTTCTACTTAACAAACTTATTTTTTTTAGGATTTGAATAAGAGATTGACCTTTTACAAAACAGTTAGATCAATTAGATATTCATTATAAGACATCAGTTAGGCCAGTTTCGCATTTAACTTCACATTCACTTTCACCTATCCTTTGGTCTGCTGGACCGTTGGTGCACAACACAAGATCTGTCAACCTTCTTTTTCCATTCTTCTCTGTCATTGATCTTCGATAGATTTTAATTTTGATGTTCTTTCTGAAAATATTGATACATGCCTTTTTACCTGCCTGGGTGGACGACTTTGGGGGCCGATGTTGAGTTTGAGTTTCCACACAAACTATATTTGTAACCTTGTTATGTTGGAGTGTTCAGATGACAGACTTATAAACGAAATGAACTGCGCAGTGGTTTCCAAATCAGGCAGCTCTCCAAATAGTTTTCTCTAACTTGTAGGCTGTTTAGACCAATAGCTCGTTGTGACGTCACAGGTCTGTATGACGTGTCAACGAGCTATTGGTTTCCACTGCCCACGGGTTTCGACGTCGCAGATCAGTGTTGAGGCTTTCTATAATGAATGGTCTCGAATGGAGCCAGTGTCTTGTTCGGGCCTCTTGATAAAGACTGCAGTTTGAAGGACATGGTCAGCATTCTCTGGTGACACTCCACAAGGCCAGATTACGCTAGTCCCAATTTTTAGCTTCCGGAACACATGTCTCATTCTGTAGTGTCCGGTTCTGAGGCGAAAGATTAGAAGTTGAGCATGTCGGGACAGCTTATAATAGGCTTCATCTATCCTGTGATTCGCATAAATATTGAGGCTTTTTACAAAGGCCGCGGGATATATAATTGAGACTATAAGAAAATCCACTGTCAATGACAGACGTAGACGGCGACAAGAGAACTAAAATCAACCATCGCCGTTACAATGGTTACATATGCGCTGGATGAGCCCACGTGAAATACTGTACTCCTCATTAATCTTAGTTCTCGAAGAAAAGCCTTATTATTATTATAATTACATTATTACACAGATCTCTCTCTCTCTCTCTCTCTCTCTCTCGATCTCTTTCTCTTGCGCACACTACATTGACTCCCTGTGAGTACAAGCATCGATCAAAAGGTGGCCACACTTTATCATCAGTAAATCTATAATACTGAAATGCCCTCGTACCTTAGTGAACTGATTACTATTACTCCTTATGTCCCTCAGAGTTTCCTGTGCTCCATGGACTCAAGAATTATAAATGTGCCGCTTTTTTCCCCATCAAAACTTACGGTTGCGGGCCTTTTTATTACACTGATCAACGAATAAGGATTGGAACTTGCTCTTTACTGAGCTCATACTTTACCTTAGGCCGAATGCTCTAAATTGGGCCCCGCAATTTACATTAAACATATCAGTCATGGCTCTTAAAGATGTAAGACTTAAAGGGTTAACATTTTTAGTGTATCGTACAATTGACGTAACTTTAATTAACCCACTGGCGCCTATTGCGTTTGAGTTGCTTCCTATGCATGTTGTATAATAATAAATGTTAATATAATAGTTGTTATTGTAAAAAAAAATAGAAGAGGGAGCAAGCATCCATTAAATTGGGCCCCGCAATTCGTAAGGCCGGCCCTGCTCAGACAAATCAAGTTTCACAACAGTCAAGAAGAAAATGTAGACTTTTTTTTTAGATTAGTTTGTCGTTTTAACTCCTGTTTCCTTCAATCTGCTATGTTGTTATGAAGCTTAGATCTTTAACTATGTTTGAAAATAGAGCTATATATGGTCTTCTGAAAACGTTTTTCGAAACAAAGTATGTATATGGAATGCATTATACTTTTAACCACTTTAAAAACAAGATTTAGACGAATATTCGTGATAATTCACTACGATGAGGAGGAAACGAATGCATATAATATCGTTAGCGTAGTTGTGTTTATCGTATCTCCCTGATATAAATTAAAGGAGATGAAATCTAAACAATAAAAACCTTTGCCACCTTACTGATAGGCCAGGGAGGGGAGGCTGGATCAACTGCGTTGTGCGTAACTGAACTTTCCAAAGCAGGTGGGAGAAGCGGCGCATCTAGGGTGGGAGGAGGGGGAGAATTTGAAAATCCCTCACTTGAGGGGGACCCCCAAAATGAGTGTTCGAAATAGTCTTTTTACATTAAATATTACGCAAAATGTAGGGTCCCCAAAGAGTTCGAGCTCCCCCCCCCCACCCCCAAATGATGGCAAACTCCTAGCCACTCCACTGAGTGGGAGAAAAACGTGTTAAAAAATTTGTACCGCTATTTATCGATATAAGCCTTGTAAAAACAGACGTTGATGATTCCCCTGTGTCAGTAACAAGCAAATGGTCTGCTTAGAGTGTTTACGAACGTTTACAAAAAGGAGCTGCACAAATGAATCATACAATTAAAAAAAAGAACATTGAATACATTGAATTATGAAATATTTGGCGCTGTCTTGTAAGCCGCTTCCATCGAGTACCAAGTCTGCAGCTTCAAGGCTTGGCAGTTGATTGCTGAGTTCGATGTTCTTCTGAATGCTGGAGTCTGCTGTTCTTAATTTTATCTTGCACTGTGGGTCTAAAAACGTATTTTATCTTATCTTATAAATTACAGACGACACTTCAAAGGAGAAGATAATTACGTCCTACGCGTTTCATGTCAATTCAGTAATGCATATTAATCAGTGACTTAAACTCTGCTAAGTCTTTAGTTTTCCTGGCTGATTCGGGCAACCTATTTCATGATCTAATGGCACTTGGAAGAAGGAGCACTTGCTCGAATTTGTCCTAGCATATGGAATAAGAAATATGCCTTCAGTGGCATAGCTAGGGATTTGAGGATCAGATGGGCTTGATTTTTTAGGTGCCGCTGCATTTTGACATCCGACATCATAACATGAGATAAATTCTAATTGGTACACTACATAAGTAATATTAATTTAAAAAAAATATTCCTCTAGATTCTTTTATTGAATAATACCGTTGTTTATTGGCGAGATGATGCACAAGTGACAAATCTCAGTTCATATCGCCTCATGTCGTGCTTTCTGTGCAGCAAAGGCATCTATAACATCAACTAGATCAATGCTGTGTAGTATTTGTGACTCCATGTGAATAGCAAGATTACATGACTGCGGCGTAATATTTAATGTAAAATAAAAATTAGGACTTTCAGTTGGGTGCCCCCCCCCCGCTCAAGTGGGGGCCCGAGGGAATTTGGAATTTTGACCCCTGTCTCCCCTCCCCACCTTAGCTACGCCACTGAATGCCTTTATCTTTGTGTCTGAGTATTTTATTTCTTTTTGTTTTTAGTAAATAAAGGTTCGGTGTTTAATGTATTTACGCTACTTTACGCTTACATGACAGTATTAGTACAACGTATATGTAAGGCGTATTTTAAAATGATAATGGAATTTGTCATTGCAGGCTGATAACGATTCCAGATAGAATCGTATGCATAAAAAGTTGTGGTTTAAACTAATATAACAGACAATAGCTCATGCGCTAAGCTCAGCTAGGCCTCATGGGCGCCCGCAGGGGGGTGCACTTGCAACCCCAGGATTCTGGGCAGACACATTTTAGCCATCTTTTACACCATCAGATCAATCAAAATCTAATTAACAACTAAACAAGTAGTGATTCCCCTGGTGACTGAAGTTGTAGTAGACTAGCCTAGGCTTAGGAATTGATGGCTGACCATGTACGTGCACCCCTCTGAATTCTGAGTAACCAAATTTTAGCCAGTTTTTTTACACCTTCAAATCAATAAACTTCTGCTAGGACTTAACTTAACATTTAGTACTTCCACTGAAATAAAGTTAATAAGGATAATGTATTATTGTAAGAAACTAGAATAAGCTAATCTGTAGTTCATGTCCGACCTTGTGCACTTTATTATAGGCTTGCAATTCAATATTCTATAACACGTTAGTCGTGACGATTTGTTTTCACTTGCACACTATTATAGTTACTATTATATTTATTCAAGGCTTAGAATATGATATGTTTTTTGTCTTGGAGGACTAATCCTTGCCAGCTATCTTTCGATTTGATAAATGGGAAAGTTTCTTTGAACAAGATTGAGGAGTGCAGTTATCTTGGTAAATGTATTTACGTCTTGCGGAGTTGCGGCAAATGCTAGCGCTTAATAAAATAGCAGGTTAAACACGTCCACCAGTTTATGATAGAAGAGATATAAGAAAGTTCTTCCCATGCCATCTGAGTCAAAACGTTGATTTGTATAGACGGAGCACTGGCAACAGCATGAATAAACTGCGTTTTCTAGGTATTTCGGTATACAGATATCTCTGGCACTGAATTGATGTGTTAGATTTATTGATGGCGATTGTATTCAAGAAGAATTCATTGGTTTTGTCCCTGCTGTTAAGAGAGGCGCACTGTGTCTAACGTCATTGTCAGTGAATACATTAAATATAGTCTAGACATGGACAAACTACCCGGCCAAGGCTACGATGGCTGTCACGTGATGGGTAGCATTCAAAACTGTGTTCAGGCTAGGATTCGTAAAAAAAATATCCAAAAGCAGACCTTGTCCATCGCGACGAGAAGCAATTCAGTAGTAAAATTATTGACAGTTTTGGCAGCGTTTACATTTTTTGTTTGATCGACCGGTGGGACTGCAACGGCCTCACGGATAAATAGTAAATAGTTTGTTCACGTTAGTTTTTTTTTTTTATTTCATGAAACAAATATTTACAGTGAACTAAATATCACATAGGTATGGGGGGGGGGGGCGAGGGGGCACCAATACTTTTCTTTAATATTCTCTGTAATAAAAAAGTTGAAGCTATGACTTTGAGCTATAGTTGGTAGCTAGCACCCCCCCCCCCCCCGCGAAAAAATCCTGCGTGCGCCCATGCTAGCCCAATATTAATTTTCATATATTCATATGACTTATTCAATGTCTTTATCAATAGTAATCTACACACACATATATCCGTGCCTTGTATTAGATCCTCATAAATTCCTTAACTAAATGATTCAGCAATTGTTTGAAATAATTATTCAAAATAGCTCGTGACCTTGAGCCGAAGGGGAAATAAGAATGAGACCAAGTGCATTTATTGATATTTAATGTCAACACTTCTCTCCCCTGCTATTCACCACCAACACCATAAAAGCAATATTTTATAAAACACTAGTTTTATCGAATATAAATTTGTTTAACTATAGTTATAGTAAGTGTTTTCAACGATTTATTTTGACTGCTATAATTCTTAGTTAAATATTTACTCTCACATGGCAGTCTTAGTGCCAGGAAGATGATAACTGTAGATTTCATATGAGTATCGAAAGCTAACTAGTGGTATGGAACATCTTTAGTACTATAATTCTATGGTAAATATGTATCCTTAAGTGGGGAACAATTAAGTAGCAATTAAAAAACAACACTTTAAGATGCTCACAATAATCGAAATCTTACAAGGGTGTATTCGAAAAATAAATAGTTAATAAAATGAACACATTTGAGATTTATTAGTATTACAGATTTTCATACATAGCGGAAAAACTATAAATAGCTAGCATCTTGGTGTATCCGGTGTAAAAATAAAGGAAGTGTTGTTATGCTATGTTTTTTTTAAAGGTATATCTGCACTGCACAAAGTGTTCTAAGCTCTTCTGTTTATAAAACAAAATAATTTCAGTAAGCAGGTATCAGGAAGCATTAGATTTTCACTTAAAACTTATTTAAAAACAAAAAGGCAACTAATTAGCTGTAATAAAGAAGAATTAATAGGAAGATCAGCTGCTACGCATTGATATAGTGTTAAAGTTAGAGCTCTATTCTTTCTCATTTAGTTGGCAACAGGGACGTTCGATCTATCGTCCTTAAAATTACTTAGTTGAACCTGGACATCTCAAATAGATTACTACGATACCGATGGTGAAACAAAGATGCGGTCCTATGCTTCACTGGGAGTCAAAAAAGATTTAAGTCCACCTAAATCAAATGTGATATGACTTGGTATTGTGAAACGCAATCCCGACAAGTAGGATTGTTTGTGTGTGTGTGTGTGCGAGTAGAGTTGTCAAACTTTTCCCCACTAAAATAAACTTTCGCCTTAGGAAATCATTTACGCAACTTTTTAGACGTCATCTGTGCATCAGATACATTGCACACCTTTAGCACCGGTTAGCTCACCATTGAATACAACCCCTAGGCACAGGAGACACAAGTGAAAATAAAATAAAAAGAGTATGGACATGTTACGTACTTTAAAATATATACATTTACGCTTGCAAGACAGTCTTTAGTACAGCAGATATCACATTCCTAAGCTCCTACTATTTTGTACCCCAAAAGAAATGTTTATTATTTAACTGATAAAAGTGTTCTCTTTGTCTATTAATTTCAATATTTTTACCCCAATCTTCCTCTTCACATTTTCTTTCTTTTTTTCTTTAGGTTTCATTATATCTCCCCCATATTTTCCATAACGCCTGCTCTTCTTTTTTTCCCTTGCATTTTATCGCTTGACGAAGGTAAAATTTTCAAAAACCTATGTAAACAAACAACAGATTACTTTGAAAATCCCAAATATTTGATCAGAAAACTCAAGAAACAAAATAATTATATAACAGTGAATACTAATTTAGAAACTTTTTCTGAAAATTGATCTGAATAAAAATTAAAATTTTTACCCCAAAAATGTATTTGTTTTGGAGACAATTTGGCGCCACTCTGCAAGTGACTTCCGGGGCATAGCAGGCCTCTCCCCCGGCCCCTTGATACGCTACTGTAGGTCTATCTTAAGTAAAGAATGTACTAGCCATCGCCATAAAAAAAAACCTGTAACAGGAATGACTTTAGAAATATAAAGACGTCAAGACAACATTTTCTTCAACCTTCAAGTCCTAAAAGGGGTTTGACCAATGACGTTAAAGATTTACGTCACAAGTTTGACAGCCTACCATTATCTTTTTTTTTTTTTAATTTAACTGGAAAACATCGGGAGAGATGAGGAGATAAAGAGCTATCTGAAAGTGGTGGCACCACACGGTCATCTCTGATCTCGCTCGCACAGTCTCGCTGTTGGACAACGAAGCAGGGACATAATTAATCAGTTATAAATAGAATCTGAGACTTTTTTCAAATCATTGACAGCAAGCACATAGGCCAGTACGATGACCTAAAGCCTTGTGTATTAAAGTAAGTATGCTTATTTACTCTGTCCCAAACTGACCAGGCTGAGAATATTTGTATTTGAATTATTTAAACAATGAATTAGGCTAAAAGATTTAAATAAGTAGATTGGTGATTGAAACATACAGTTAAAATACACTCTAGTGAAGATTTGCATCCATTACGGATAGTTATGAGATTATACCATAGATAGCTATCTATTTTGGTGTTTATGGTGTACACAATTCAGGAAGTGTTGAAATCTATATATTTTGCAAGGTATATGATGATTTGATTTGTGTGCCCTTTTCAGCACTGTACAATCAAATCTCTAAGCGCTTTCTTCTGTAAAGTACAAAGTACATTTTGTCATCTATTGGATAAGTGATCTTTCGGTCTGGCGTCCTTGACATTGTTTTGTTTGCTGATTTATGTAACAAATTTCTCACAATCTTCTTTTTATTTTGTTATTTTATGTTGCTTTATATAGCCACCACATTTCTCCTTATCGCGTTCTCTACTTTTCCTATTTTACTGTATATCTTGGTTAAAAAAATGTTGACCGCGTCTTAATAATCATATGAAACAAAGGGTCAGAGTACCGTATTTAAAATTTATCACGATATTCCTTAGCTGCCTATTTTTTGGCGGCCCCTTTAAGGGTAATAGCCGCTATTAGTTTTGTGTGGTCTGTCTGTCCGTCCGTCACTTTTAGATCGCAAAAAAATAGAAATCATATCTTTTAATGTTCTGGTGCAACTTTTTTCTTTTCTAAAAGAAAATACCCAGACAGATTTTTCATAAAAATACACATTTTTTTACAACGATTGCTATTAGTATTTTTTTTTAAAGGGGAGAGGGTGAGGGTGGTTATTTTTCTGTATATTTTAAAAACATTTATACAATTACTTTTTTTTGTAAAATAGTGTTACAAAAAATAGTTTTCTGTTATAAGCTATTTAAACTGTAAATAAAATGTTTACCTTTGTTTCACAAGAGAAAGAATACATTTAGTACCTATATTAATAGAAGTCGAATATAATTTTAACAACATTTAATAATGGTGATAATTTTATTGCAAATAATAGCAGTTAAGGTAACGTCACAATCTGGGGTAATGTTTACAATGGCAGAGATTTAAGAATGAGCGCAGAGAGTTTCTTTCACATGACGGCGTAAACTCAGTTACGACCTGAATATTTTCAGTAGCTCTTGCTGTCCACAGCCGTCTCAGATTAATCGACATTTGGCTTAAAGGGTGGTTTTGGTCTGCGCCATCCAAATTGCTTTCTCTGTCAGACCCTCCATTTTCCTGGCACTGTTCCCCGATGGAAGGTCTTTGCAAGCCCCGAGGACCTTGTAATATGGCCATAGAAATTTAGTTTGTGTTTTTTGACAGTAGTAAGCAGGTCGTCGTGGGGTCCAATCGTTGTACTAATCTTGTTTCAAAGCTTTTCTTTAGTGATGCGGTATTTGTAGGTGATACCTAGAATCTCTATGTAGCATCTCAATTCCATTGCTAGGATCTTCCTCTGTAGTTCTGCAGTCAGCGTCCGAGATTTGCACGCATATAAGAATGTAGCCATGACCAGGGATATTTATGCTGAAAATAGCGAGTACTTCCTTTTTACCTGTCTGGACCACTTCGTGAGGCGATTGCTTTCATACAAATTATCTTTCTAACTGTTTTTTTTTTAAATATAATTAGTGTATTAGTGCTTTAATTTCTTATCTAGATCTATTCATCTAAGTCAATAATCCTTTCTTTAAAAAAAATATTTCACAGATTTTTGCTACTAAAGAGATATTCAGCAGCCAGAAATCATAAAAAAAAATTCTTTTAAATTTCACTCGCACCTTTTAGGTAAATCTTTTAACGAGAAGGACAGATCAACATCTGAAATGCAACAGCTGTTTGAGATAAAATAAGATAAACCCCAACATAGACTAATTACCGAGCTAGACATTTGTATGCTGTGAAAAAACTATATAAAGTTTTATTGCTATCAAAGAAAAAGTTAGATTTTTTAATGCTATCAAAAGAGTTGGCTGGTTAAGATATGACACTGAAAGAAGGAAACACATACGTCATGAGTACAGGCCTGGCCGAAAGTTTCATCCAGCAAATGTATAACGTTACAGATACTTTCACAGATGTCAACATTTCCAGCACAAATTTCGGTTCACTTGTTTCTGCCGTAACAACGCCTTCCGGGTTAATGAGCACTGACCTTCAGAAACTTATTAATTTCATTGACTTCATCATCATCCAGTCTGTCGTAATTCTGTCGGGAATAGCGGCTAACGGCCTCAGCATCTATAGCTTTGCCAAGATTGGTCTGGGCGACACGGTGACCATCTCTTTCTTTGCGCTGTCCTTGACCGACATGTGCTGCCTTCTGGTGGCCGTGTACAACTGGCTGTGTTATACCCTTTACCGGTCTCCGGTCTCGTGGCCGGTGGACATGTTTACGCTCATGTACCTTGGCGTCTGGTACTTCCAGGCTTTCTACGACGTCTCTATGCTGATCACAACCTACACTGCAGTTCAGAAATGCTGCTGCATCGCGCTGCCTTTTCACTTTAGAAGCGTCTTCACCAAGAGGAGGACGTTCGTCATGATAGTCTGCATCGTTCTCCTTTGCGGGGCCGCATACGCTCCCGTGTTCGCCACTCAGGGGCTTCAGAAAGTGTCGGGCATTTCAAATAATACGTCAACTTCTTACACGGTCTGGTTCTCAAGCAACAGGGAGGAAATTATCGGCATTAATGACATCATCATCCGGGTATTTCTCCAGAATGCCTGCGAGGTCATCGTTTTATCCTGCCTCTTCATCCTCACCAACACCTTGCGGCGACAGTACAACTTCCGGCGCTCAGTGTCCCTGCATAGCTTCAGCGACGTCAGCAACGATGCTTCACAGAATGACATCGTCAACAACAACCAGCAGGGTGCGAGCCACGATAAAGTCAACAAAGTTTCTGCCAAAGAGCTTCAGGTTATCAAATCCGTCACGCTGCTCTCGGCAGTGTTCGTCACCTGTAACATGCCCAGAATCGTACTGTCCCTCGCTCGGGTGATCGTTCCAGAACTGGACACGTACAGGCGGTTCCACAACATCCACCTGACGCTTCAGATGTTTCGACGAGTGGTGGAAGTCTCGGGAACCAGCGCCAACTTTATCATCTTGTACAAGTTTAACTATACATTCCGCGAAGCCATTGTAAACTTATTTCAATGCTGTAAGGCTCATTGAAGTTTGTCTACTAAACATTGTCAGGGACTATATAATAAAGTTGGCTTTTTTACCGCCGTGAGAAATGCTGCCACTTGTGCTGTTTTCATAGACCTTACACTTTACGTGCAGATTTTGTTTTAACGTTTCTTAAGAAATGTGGATAAAGATTGTTATGGACATCATTGTGGAAAGTCAAGTGAGGTCAGGAGAGAATGGCTTATGTTCTATAGGCCTGGGTTTGAGTTCCTAAGTTAGATCTTGACAGATTCCGTGTTAAAAACTTACTTTGATTTAATGTGTGAATAGAACAAGGTTTCATGTTTTATTGTTTAAAGAAAGTGTTGTTCTCTTATTTCGGTGAGATAGAGAGAAAGAGGGAGAAAGAGCGATTGCATATATTTAACACTTGAACTTCTAACTGTAACCATTACCTCTATCTAGCAAATAGATTTACAAGTAGGCCTCTATTCTAAACCAAACATAAAAAATCCTAAATTTGTCAGAGTAAATATAGAAGCCTATTAAAAGTGTGAATGTGTGTGTGTGTGTTTTTTCTGCGGATGTATAATACTGTTTTCTGAAATGAATTATTCTAAATAAAGTGCGTGTCATGATCTATAACTTACAAAAGAGAAAATAAAATGTGTACAGAGAAAAATGTAAAAAAAAAACCGAATACCCATATATTATCGAATTCCCGAGCAAAAAGTCTGGGAGCCGTGCCAATTAGACATAACGTAACAGAAATATACGTTTTCTTAGGGACTGGGGGCGGGGCTAAAACGTTTGGGGGGGGGGCAGAAAAGTGGTGTATAATTCACAGGCCAGAAGTGAGTTATTAAACGTAACATCTACTTGAATACACTGGCTAAAAGGGCGGTTGTTTGAAATGCCGGAAGTTAGGCGGCCTAAAAGTATGCGGTTGGGAATGAGCGCTTTCTAATGGAGGATGACAAATGTGTAATCGATTATATTGTAATGCTGAATGTTCCACTGAATATAAAGTCAAAAAGTATGTTGTCGGTGGGGGGGGGGTAGGCATTTCATTTAAAAATAGTGTGGGTATTGTGTGTGGGGGGGGTTATAATGTAGGCAAAAGAGAAAACTAGAACTGATGGGCCTGAGTAGTGTTTGTTCATATTCTATAGTATGAGGCTTAACCGAACCCAATCGTCGTCTGCTAGTCTAGATCTAAAAGAACGATAACTTGGTGGTAGGTACGACCAAATGCAGAAACAGAGACTGTCATAAGTACCATCGAATTGCAAAGTTTGTCAAATGTTTTCCATGTTTCGGATGTTCCTTCAGAGTTGAAGATAGTTTACTTCTTAGTCCAAACCTCCCGCAGGACGACGGTGGATGGCAGCGGGCAGAGTTTTAACCCGGGACCATCGAGAAGTCCGAACGACAGTCCAGTGCGCAATCAGCACGACCAGGAAGCCAATTAAATTTGATGGGTGCTCATCTAATTTTAATGATGGGGAGTCATTATTATCCTCATCATCAGTCCCTTAACTGCATCGTAGGGGTGCTGTGGCGGCTCACGTGAAAAAAAAGTACTCCACTCTTTCAGATCAGCAGCTGTCCTTAGATCATCAAGAGAGAAACCTGTCCATTCTTTCACGTTAGTTAGCCAGTGTTAGGGGCTTCCGCAGTGCCTAATCCAAATAAACCAAATGGAGGTAACACTCAACGTAATACATAATCCAATAACACCGGCGAAAGGCCGAACAATCAATACAAGTTAGTCGACGCTGATACTGAATGTCAAACAAGTTTAATAGCAATAAAGGGAACCGTCGATTGTCAACTAACTCTAGACGTTCATAAAATGCTGGAAGTAGTCTGTCTACATCGGCTGATATTTCGTTCTGTCTAAAACCTAGTCTTGTTTTTACTAATCACGTCATTGTCAAAACTTCCCTTATTTCCGAAACAAATAATTAATTCCTAATCGTATCATAACACCAGTTTTCTTTGAAAATTAGCCATGTCTAACAGTATGACCGAACCCGCTCAGTTGTCGTCTCTTCACACATTAAAGAGTTCCTCCTAGTTGCCAACTAAAGTAAACAGAGCGGTGAGAGGCGAGGGAAATTATTTCTATTGAAATGTAAAGAACTATTCGAACACAATGCTGCACTTTTAATTAAACGCTATATTTCGTAGTGCGGAATGTTGCCTCTTGTGTTGTTTTTTTTTGTGCTTACATTTTATATACACATGTTATAAGCACATTTAAGTTTCTCAAGAAATGTGGATAAAGGTTGAAATAACGCGAAAAAGATATATTGTCTTCAGTTGAAACAAATTGTCTGGAATAAAAAAAAAACAACCTTTATGACTGCTGTATACGTGAGGTGAGGTTAAAATATATGAGATATATTGGTGAAATAAGTTGTGATATGAGATATTAGGTGAGGTGAGGTGGGAGACGTCAAATGAAAGTAAGGCCTGATTGCACGGTGTGATGTGAGGTATAAGAAAAGGAAGGCAAAGAGAGAAAATCAGACCAAACTAAAAGTTTCAGAATAAAATCTATTCACGTCAACCACATATCTATATCTATATCTCATTTTAGAACGGATCGAAAAAAAGCTGCAATTAGTTTTATCTGTCCGTCTGTCTGTCAAGTTTACATCTCAAAAACTAGAAAAGATATTGTAAATTCTTTCTGGTGCAACGGCTACTTTTTATCTTCTGAAAGCTAATCATTTTGGTTTTAACATAAAAAAGTAAGCTTTTTTTCCCCCATAAAATACACAATTTGTAAAACTATTTTCTTTTAAAAGTAACAAAAATAAAAATAAATGAAGGGGTTATATTAAGAAAAAGGGGACGACCATATTGTATATTTTTATAATTTTTATGTATTCGGTTTTGTTACTTCGCGACATAAAATCTCAATATTTGTAAATATACAGTGCTTTTTATTTTTGTAAAAAAAAAATAGGTGCCGGCACTCAGTGACTAGGTGCCGGTACTCGGTAGTTGATTGCCTAACTTTTGACTACTAAAAATTATTAATATACTTTAAAATACAAGAAAAATAATATTAAAAAAAAAAAAAGTAACGTAACGTCACAAAAAAAGCCCTGTATATATATGTGTATATATATATATATATATATATATATATATATATATATATATATATATATATATATATATATATATATAGGGTCGGTGTAACAAATATTCTTTTTTTTTAGATGTATCATTTATAAGCTATCAAGTGCAAAAAAATGGCTCCTACAGAGGTTGGTCAGCCGTATAAAGTAGAAATTATTGATCGTAAAAAAATAACAAACATATTTCAATATCATAACATCCAATGGCAAACCTTGATACATTTACCAATAAATCTAATAGATAATTCAATTCTGTACTCTGGATTGTGGATAATATATCCCATTCTCATATTCAGTTTGTATTTTGCTATCAGAATTTATCAAAATGATGTCTATCTTTTTTTTTTTAATATCACAAGAATTATTTTTTTCGTATCATACGGCATTCAGAACTGTACAATGAAAAACAACATATTAAAAAGAGACAAAAAAGTACGAATGACATTTACATTGGTCTATGAATTTATTTCGTTGAGAAAAGAGAAATTTTTATATAACCAAGAGTAGCAGACACGACCTAATTCACCCATTTGATAATTGTATATATTTAATACTTTTAAATACTTAATTAAAATAAAAATGGCAGGTGTTCAATTATATGTCAATGTAGCTAAATACTTTTTATCTAGATATATATCTAAATATATTACATTCAACATAAACTCACATGGGGGCTATTTTAATCAGTACCAAGTACTCAGTATCAAGTTCATTAAAAAGGCATATAATAATAGTTTGGCTGTACCATTCAAGTATCCAGCTTTTCAATCATAAAGCGAATAAAAAAAGTTCGTTTTAGGCCATTACCTTGGTCTGCTTGATAATAAGGATCAATATGTTCTTTATAGCGAGGCTGGGCCGTACACATCTGTCTCAAAGCCTTTCACTTCGGACTTGCTTGTTACAACAGTGGACTCGTTTTCAAAATGAAGCCCCCCCCCCCCCCCAAAAAAAAAAAATAATAATTAAGCAGACGATACTGCATGTACAGAAGGTGTTTAAGAAATTAGTGGCTGATTTGAATTGCCCAGTGAAACTTAAAATTGCACACCAAGTTGCGTTTTATCTTTTAATTTACGATGCAGAGCCGTGCATAACTCCAGGTCTGGGTCTGTTGCACAGACGAAAGTAGCTGGCGGAAGAAGGCCTGTGAGACAGCTGACAGTTCTCACAAACGCCGCTGGACACATATAAGAAACCAAAAGAAAAGACCTTGCCGAAGACAGGCGAAGAAGACGGAAAGAAAACTTCAATAGATCGGCGGACATCGGCTTTATCTGTATAGGATGTGACGAAATGTAGAGGTCGCAACTAGGTTTGTTTACGTAGTCACGCGAATCACTGCACTCACCCTTTATCTTCGGAATCGAAGACATTGCTGTTAAGTCAGTTAAGTCCCAAGACCCAAGAATAATAGAAAAACCCAACACGCTGGATGACCGCCAGACAAAACGCGAGATTAAGAGGAAAGTTATGAAGAGGCTGGTGTGATTGGACATAAATAAATAGACAAACTAAGATGTAATTTCTACCTATCATTATTCCATAAATTATTTTTCTTTAGATTAAAAAAATAAGATTTTCTTCTTCAGTTCAGAATCAATCCTTCCTCTTCCCAGTACTATCCAATGAGATACAGAGGTTACTTTAAAAAAAAAGAAGACAATTACGCCTTACGAGTGTCCCTAGGTCAATCTAGTCATGCATGTTAATCAATGACTTATATTCTGCCAAGTCATTGGTTTTCCTGGCTGACTCAGACAACAATTTCCATGCTCTAATAGCGCAAGGGTTAATATTTAAGTCATTTATCAAAAGATGGTTTGATACTTTTAGATCTCAAAAAGTTAAAGTGATTCCCATGATTCTATAAATCGTTGTTTTTGTTTTTTTCCGAGTGTAAAAAAACAATAGTCATTTATTTTAAAAATTGCAAAAGGTTAAGGTTTACAGGCTAGGTCACTTGGTTAAATAGGTCTTTACGTAACAATGATATTAGACTATCAATGAGTCAGATGAAAATATTTTTAAAATAGTAAACATTCATTTTTTTTTAAATTCATAGGAGTTGTTGTTCGATGATATTTAGGACATCAAATGAACAACTGAGGCATTACTTGAGCCAAAGCAAAAAAAATGTATACACGTAATGATTATATAATGATATAAACATAAAAGTTAACTAAACTCTATACCATGTTTATGTGCAGCCAACAATATCATCCGTTTAACCAAGGAAGACATTGTGGTGCCCATGTTAACAGAGAGACCAAACAATTCTGTGCTATTGCAACAAACAAAAAGAATATTATGTAAGTTCTACTTTGCATTATATTTAACAAAACAAAAGAAAAATCACTCAGATATTTACTTTTGATAATCAAACGACTCTCCCCCCCCCCCCCCCGCCTTTAAAAAAGCACATGTCATTAAACGGCAGCTATTATTTTAAACAGCTTCCAGACTCTCACCCACCATCAACGAAGAGACAGAGAACAAGTCATTATTCTAAGGCCGTCTCCACTTCTCTCTTCGAGTTGACCGTGTACCCTATGGTCCAGGCAGACGTTCGCCAGACATCGGGCGCCGGGGACTCATCCTTTTTGGTGCTTTCGTGAAGCATGGCTGCCGCAAGTGACTTGAACTTTCCTTTCCTGACCTCCTCAAGTTTCTTGAGGTTTAACTCAGAGGCGTCCTCGGGTCGCATCTGGTGGGGGTGAAGGTGGTATGGCACCAGGAGCAGCTTGAACACCTTGGAAAGAGAAAAAGAAAAAAAGGGATGAGGAGTCCCTGTGCATAAATCACTGTTAGTGTTTTTTTTTTGTTTCACCTCCACCCCCAACCCTCTTTACTCTATTCCTTTGAAACACTAAGAACCTGTTTTTCAATTTAAAATAAGACACAAGCGAAAACTCCTTGTTTTGTTCATTAAATTAAGCGTCCAGATAAATATCTCCATTGATAATTCTTATGTAATTCATTGGTTCAAGTTAAAATAGTTTAAAGTAGTGTCATTTAGCTTCTGACGCATTAGAAAAAAAGCCTAATGGACTTTCTGATTAGCCTCCATTAAAAGCTCTAAAAATACACTCTATATAAAGTGCCACCTTCACGCATCGTTTCTCCTTTTGTATAAACCAACTAGTCCTTTTATTTTTGGTTTACATTAAGTACCAGCTTCTAGCTCTATAGTGAAACATTCTTTAATAGAAATGTCGTCCTCTCTTAGCGTGGTCATTCATATATTGCAGACAAGATGCTTTCGGACTCTGTAAGATTCACCATTTGAGACTATATCTCAAAATAGGTAGTACGGGAAATGAATAAGAAGTTGGGTGGTTTAAGATGCTCCTGATGATTCACACGAAACACAAATGACATTTAAGTCTTGATCAGATTCATACTTTTACCCTACCAGCTGAAAACAAGCGAAAGAAAGAAATTGTCTCAGAAAGGGCCTCAAGCTTGACGATACGCTAATTCAGGACGAGACGCTAAGTGAGACGCTAAGACGTGCTAGACGAGATGCTAAGTGAGACACGGAGACGTGCTAAACGACACGCTTAACCCTTAAAACGCGCGTGGTAGATTAGCCTCTAAACATCAGAATTGTAATTCCATTTTGTATGCACTCATTGTAAAAACAGCTCAGCGCTTTAAGAGTTAAAGACGTCAAGTGAGACGCTAAGTATTGCCGCAGCACAGAAAGCTAGCCAAAGTATTCATTACTGGGCAAGGCATCGTGAATTGTCAAAGATGGTAAATTACTAAAAGAGAATTCATAATTTCAGATGGAGAATTAACGGTTATTTTTATTTTCCAGTCCCCAAATCCTCTAAACAAGGTCTAGCTTAATTCATTTTGTATATTTAAAAAATGAATTAATAACGACTAATTATTAATTGGTTAATTTTTTTATATTGATAAATGTGTTGTCATCGAGAATCAGCTTATATGCAAAGTTTGATACCATTTGAAGACTAGAAGAGGAACAAAAATTCGATCGCGAACATAGGCCTACAACTATACAAGAATAACACCGAGAAGGCTGATATAAGCGTTGTTCAATAGTGAATACAATGCAAACTACTCATAGTGAAGTTTAGTGAATAAGGTGTTAAAGATGGTACATTTCTAAAGGCGGGAAATTGATAAAAATAAAAGATTTGGTAATGAAGTTAAATTGTTACAGTTGCTACATTGTCTAAGATGGTGAATCATTTGAGATGGTGAATTAATAAACATTGAGAATTGTTAAAGCAAAATGAAACAGGATTGAAGTAGAACGAAGAAACATTTTTAAAATGTGACATAATAATTACATTGCATAATTTATATTGCCCCAAAAAAGAAGAAAAGTATACAGCTTAGGAAAAAAAATGTTTCCATCAATGATCTAAACACACACACACACACA
Source organism: Biomphalaria glabrata (assembly GCF_947242115.1). NCBI lineage: Eukaryota > Metazoa > Mollusca > Gastropoda > Planorbidae > Biomphalaria > Biomphalaria glabrata. Next base: position 10,987,833 of record NC_074718.1, read on the forward strand.
CACGCGCGGGCGCGCGCAAACGCTCATAAAAAATATTGCTGAGATTCGATGTGTTTTTCTGGGTTTATGTTTGTCTCGAGGTTTATGTTCTAATCAATAAATTGTCACTTTGGATGCTAGTGATTATCGCCTTGCTGACTGGACGGGACAGGACTCGAGTATCAAATTGTGGACAGGGGGTCCTCAGGTATCAGACAGTGGATGGACAAACTTGTTATATGTTAGCTCTAATTTAAAGTTTGTAAAAGTTAAAGCCCCAAAAAATAGGTGTAATTTTGTGTGTACTGGGGTTGTTTATTATCTTCGAGCCCCAAAGATAAGCCCTTATTGAAGACAGGCGCAGAGGACGAAAAGAAAACTTAAATAGAGCGGACGAACGGCTTTGTCTGCATTAGGTGTGACAAAATATGCAGGCCGCAAACTGGGTTTGTGTAGTCACGTGTATCATTGCGCTCACCCTTTATCTTCGAAATCAAAGACATCGCCATTAATTATCCATGGCCATTTCATGAAGCAATATTAAATGTACATTTTTCGATGTTGCCAAAACATTGTCGTAAAATTTTTATAAATAAGTCGCTCTCTGCTTTTTCTTCTTTTTATCAGATATAGCTTGAATTTCAATTTAAAGAAACAAAAAACACATTTAAAGAAATTAAGCTTTCTATGGTTATGTCACAGACCAATGTCGCAAGCATTTGATGGTTCACCATGCAACATTTTAAGCGCCTCATGTTTTAAATGGGCTTTTTTTTTCACAAAGAAACTTTCAGGGGCGTATCTGGTCTGGAAGTTGGGGCTCCGTTTCACCAGAATGCTCAAGCCAAAGCGTTCCAAAAATGACCTAAAAATCTAACACATCTCTTCGTAATATCAAAACAACGTTGTCATCTGACACTCAAACATAGAACATCATATATGGCACTTAAACATAGAACATCCCATCTGGTACTCAAACATAGAACATCACATCTGGCACTCAAACATAGAACATCACATCTGGCACTCAAACATAGAACATCTCATCTGGCACTCAATAATAGAACATCACATCTGGTTCAAACGTATGGTATAAAAAGAACTGAGCTATAATTATAATAATTATAATTATAATACTAGTGAACGAAATAAAAAAAAGAACAGACTACGTTGGGCAGGTCACCTTGAAAGAATGTCAGATAACAGAGGAGCGAAAATCATGTACAGGCAAAGACCAAAAGGCAGGCGAGCCAAAGTCAGACCCCGAATGCGATTGATTGATGATGAGGAAGCAGATCTGAAGCAGCTTGGGGTTAGGGCGTGGAGACGAAAGGCCCAGGAGAGATCTGAATGGAAGGATGTGTTGAAGCAGGGCAGAGCCCTCCATGGGATGTAGCGCGACTGGGATAGATGGATGGATATAGTTTTGATAGCATCACATGCCGTGGGTATGTATCCAATTTACTGTATTACCACTAGTTAGTTGCTCGTTTGTTTTAAAACAAGTTTTAAGTCATTGAATAAAAGTCTAATGCCCTTCCTCAATATTAAAATTATTCTGTGCTTAGACAATGCTAAAAATGCATACAAATTATCATATGCTTAAAAAAAACGTAGCTTATTAACGCTTCCTATTTTTTTGACACCGAATACACCAAGAAGCTAGCTATTCATAGCTTTTTTTTCCCCGCCATGTTTGAAAATCTTCAGCAGTCGATGAAGTGCCATTGTAAGTGACTTACCTCCCAGGTCGCACCATTTTTGACAAATTTAAAAATGCCCACTATGGGGATCCAAATAACCGTGGACACGGCCATTGTCCAGCCAATCATCACACCCCACTGAGGATAAACATAGATCCTTTTGTTCGATCTCTCATAAGTCAAGTCCGTGTACTCGCGCGTACTTAAAATAAAGAGAACCTGAAGAGAGAGTGGAAAACATATTACTTTTTTAAAAAATCAAACATCTAAGACTTTTAGTTCAGAATAGCGTTGTCTTATTGTAAATGTAGGCCTACCCCTGACAGATAATGACTTCAAGACAATTAATGACTTCAAGACAATTATACCATTTTTTTTCTTTGCTTTACATTTGACTTTCTGCTTTTGATTTATCTATTGATCAAAGAATCGCATTAACCTTTTTTTAAGTACAAAATAAAAAATTATTGATCTCATCGTTATTTCATTATTGGTACAGAAACGGTTTTTTTTTAATGAGGTTTTCTTGCTATTGCAAAATCAGATAAAGGATTTGCGTTGGACTAGATTGTCAGTGACCAATCAGATTGGTCACTGCTATTGAGTCGGAAAGTCCAGCGTGTCTGTTTATGATTTTTATAAAGCAATTATCAACTCACTCTGTCTGTCTTGGATTCTTTTACATTTTTTTTTTCTCCCACTTCTAATTCTTGGATCAAGTTGAAATTTAGCACAATTATTAATAGTCGAAGATAATATAAGAATCATATTAAAAAATAGCCAATTAGTTAATCAATTTATGGTAATTAATTTTTATTTTTATAAATAAAAAGGGAGATAAAAATAACAGTATTGAGATATACGTCAGTGGTTGTGCGGTGCTTTCCCTTATAGAAGCTTTATTTTTGTAAAGTATTTTTAAAAATTTCGTGTTCGTGTGGCTTCTTTAAGATAACAATGTTATTATAATTATTCTTTTTTTTTAATACTAACGTAGCTAATAGCCTTAAAAAATAACCCTAGCACATTAAAGTAAATTTCTTCGCTATATGTCCACACTACGAACAGACGAACAATGTGCAGTTGTATGTTATAACTGACTCGTTTTCGTGCGCCTCCCCGGTTCAAAGAGTGAAGTAACCGTAGTATGCGTACCCCTTGCAGAGGAAAAATGCAAAGGCATCTTAGTTGAAGATTGCTGCTTGCTCATCAAACACAGCCAGTAAACTGGGCGACAAGCTGCCTCCATACAACTCAGTCTCAAATAATGTTTACAGACCTCCGGCCCACTGCTTAGAGATCCTCAATGAAATTGCCCGCCACCGCGACGACGTCATTGTTCGCGTTTTCCTCGTTTCGGTGTCTTGAAACCCTCGGAAATTGAGCAATCAAACAAGTGATGTCTAATTAAAGGTCATAGGGTCATATATATATCTGCCCCCCTCGATTTAAAAGTAAAAAAAGCCCTTTCAGACCCTGCAATCTATGGGCAAGATGATGCAAAAGTTCATCGGTTTCTGTGGCCCACGGTTCACGAGGGTGTCATGTGGCCAGCACAACGATCAAACGCCTTTACTTTTTGCCCTTGAGAGTTGGGTGGACTCAGAGGCGCCCGAAAAAATCCCGAAATTCAAAATCCAAGTCTTCACCGGAATATGAGCCCGAAACCCATTAGTTCGATAGCCAAGCGCTTTACCACTCAGGCCACCATGCCCTCTCGATGCTTCATCCCAAACTGCATAAAGAATTGAAAAGGATTGGTTCCATTGGATTCCAGTTTATGCACTGTGTAACACTTTCGGAAATGTCTATAGTCTCCGGGTGAAACAAGCAAAAATATAGAAATCCTTTAAAAAAAAAAAAGAGGCTTACCTAAGGGGAAGAACTTCACATTTACATATATATTTGTCAACAATAAAGAATTTATTTCCCTTTTTCCATATCAAAATAAAATAATTAATTACTAATAATTAATCGACTAAATGGTTAATTTTTTTAATTGACCTAGGTACAATAAATAATTGATTATAGTTTCAACTTGATCCAAGAATGTGTTTGGGAGATATAACGTACACAATTATTGAAGGGGATAAACCTCCACATATTTAGCCATGTCTATGAATACTGAAGGATTCATTTCCCTTGCTGATATCAAACAAACTAATTAATTTCCAGTAATTTATTAACTAATTGTTTAATTTATTTTTTGATTGATTCATGCTGATACGAGATTGGATGTAGGAAAAATAACTTAATTTAAACCTTTTACCAGACAGACAGATTGAGTTGATATAAACTTTGTAATAAGGTTGGACTACAGGTTTAAAGTATGGATAATTTACATATGAGACGTGGAACGCAAGTTTAAGTTTTAAAAATAGTACAATAATTACACTGGGAGTTCATGCTCAAGAAACATAATCATAGGCTTTACAAAAATTACAGTAGATGTCCGCGGCCTTTATACACATAACGGTCTGTGAGTCTGTGTGTGAGTCTGTGTGAGTCTGTGAGTCTTCATAAAGAACTGCTGCTCTATGCTAAAAAAAAAAGATTAGGCTAATGACGCTCAACTTACGAGACAAAATATAGGGGAGATAACTGACCAGCAGATGAGCATGTAGGGGAGAGTATATCTAAGCCAGGAGTGGCCAACCATCATCATGACGTTTTCATAGAAGCGACGAATACCTTAATGAAATAAAACAAAATTAATAGATTATTTAACATCCCCCCCCCCCAATTGGAAGCGAATGAGAAAGTTAATTAATTATTTTACCCCCCAAAAATTTAAGATATAAAACAAAATTGATAGTTTCACCCCGCCCCCCCCCCCAAAAAAAAAAAGAAAATATTAAAGAAATCAAATAAAATTAATAGATTACTGTAAAACACAATTATAGAGAAAATAAAAGAAAATTAGCAGATTATAAACCCACAAACATTAAGGATAATCATCAAAATTAATAGATTATTTCAATCCCCCACCCCAAAAAAAAAAAATAAAATTAATAGTTTATTTACCCCCCCCCCTCCAAACGTGCCAACAATAACAAGAGTAGCAGGCCTATGCATAGTTTATTCGGTAATCATTGACCAGTTTACTTTGTCTATAATAGAATCATTGAGCGGTTTACCTTTATGTACTGAGACTCACTCCCCGAGAGGATGACTATGTTATGATATCGATAGTGTAATATTGGGTTGTATTTGTTGTATAATTATTGCCTCTTTTATTAAGCCTATGTCATTACTATCTAGTGTCACTAGTCCATGCACTTTGATGCGAGTCCAGTTAACATCTAAAACTTTGAATAATTTGTACACAATTTTAAAACAGAGGTTTCTTTTTTTTCTGCATAAAAAAATGTGTTTGGCTTTTATGTCAAACTAGACATATGTTACCCGCGACCCGCGGGTCTTTATTTGCGCATTACTTTCGATATAGTCACTGAGAGTGTTTTGTAAGCAATTAAACGAAATAATAATGTAATAAGTAAAGCGAATGTGTCAATGTAAAAATAGTGTGAATAATGCTATCAAATCAAAATAGCTAATAGGCTTAAATGCATTTTTTTTAAATTAAAACATTTCTTTTGAATAATCTAGTGGATTGGATTTAGATGTATGTTAAACGTAGCTAATGATCCTTTCACGTTATTTCAGTTTCGCTACGAAAATAAAATTAGTTTTGCGAAAATGGGTTTACCCGAAGTCGATACATTCTTATCTATTAAAAACGAAAAGAGCGATAGCTTTGTTAAATAAATGGGATTATAAAGTGAACAATTAAACGAAATAATTTTTAGTACGCAATTCATGAATGAATATAGATCTAGGCCTATCTCAACTCGGCTTCGCAGCTTTCGTAAACGAATGTAGCTTTAGAAAACCAAATTTGAATGTTTATTTGATCAAAATATGAAATGAATGGACTTTAATTAATATGTTTATGTGTTAAAGTATAAAACTATCTGTGCGAAGAGAAGTTTTATCATCTTAGAGTTGAATTAGAGTTTTAGATCTGGGGATGGGATTATAAAGTAAACAATTAAACGAATTAATTTTTAGTACGCGATTCATTACAGTATTGTCTAATGAAAGAATGTTCGTCAGGAAATCTGTAATCACAGATATAAGGAACTAATTAATGTAAAAAATGCTTTTGAAACACAAAATTGAAGATTAATTTTATTATATAATGAAATCAATGGATCTTCTTTTGTATTTTCATGTGTCAAAGTAAAAAACTATCTGCGCAAAGTGTATTTCTTAAAATTAGATCTAGGTCTAAATCCTTTCTATCTTTTCTCATGTCAACATTGTAGACATGGCCTAGATCCATAAAATACTATAGCTTTAATAGAGTCGGACAACTTTATTTTTTTTGAGGGTCTTAAGTTTGTTTTAGGGCTACAATACATACACTACGGTCTAAGTTGGTACCCAAGGAACATTCCTGCCTAGTTTTATCAAGATTGGTCAAGCGGTTTTGATGTCTATAAGTAACATACATACATACATACCCCTCACATTCTACTTTATAATATAGATAAACGAAAACTTTGGATATTCATACACACATACACACTTGTACAGACACCCACCCACACACACACATCCCACACACACACTCTATTGTGAACCAATCGTGTGATGTGTTTGGCGCTTTGAAAGCATCTCTTCAAAAGGTTATTTCCAGGCTCACATTAATCCAAGGGTACTCAACCTTTTTAGCTCCGCGACCCCTTATTACAATAGTCCACTATGCGGCGACCCCCAATCGAAAAATCATCTTTTTGCTAATGTAATAAAATCGTAACCATAATGCAAATATCTGATAGAATTACCAAAACTGTATGTTTGATCACCAAACTATAAATAGTCTTGTTTATAACTAATGACAAATAACTGACATTGTAAATTTATGACTTGCATTTATTTACTTTTATATCGTGATCAACGTATTCATTTTTTTTATACTTTTGTGGTGATTTGAAACGAAGTGTTTCGTCACACCATTTGATGGGTAGTTACAAAGAAATACTTATGCTGCGACAAATACAAAGTTCGCAATGACTAAGATTCAGCTGTTCGCATCGTCTATTCTGGAATGACAATTATAAAAAAAAATAGTAGCTACTCAAGAAAAAATGTGTACAATGTCGAGTTTTTTTTTAGACAAAATATATTTTTCCGATGGTCTTACGCGACCCCTGGAAAATTGTGATTCGACCCCAAAGGGGTCGCGACCCACAGGTTGAGAAAGCCTGCGCGGCCTTAATCACTAATCAAGCAATGATCAGTCCGTTTACTTTTATCTTTTTTTTTGACAGTGCGACACTGGTTGGCAGGCTATTCAATTATATTATAACCTTGTACTTTGATTAAATAGAAGTTATTGACATTTTTATCGAAATCCTGAAACATTGGACAATATATAGAACTAAATATTGAACTAAAAACTGCTAACGATTGGTTGTGAATGATGCAACAGAGGTGACATTGTCATCACTTGGTCTTAGTTAGGACAGACGACTCCAGAAAAAAAACCCAGAAAGGTTGTTTCATTGTCGTGAGTTAGATTTGCAAAGAAATATTACTAAAGGCTATTACATCTATTTAATTTATCACAAGTTGATTTTGTCTATATTTGAATAAAGTTCTATTTAGTTTTGTTCAAAAAAGGAAGTTATTCAAGTTATTTGAAATTTTATTAGTTAAGATAAATTACGCCTACGCCTACAACTATTTAGTTGTCTACCAGCAGTTTGGTGCTACAAGTCAACGACCGGAAACAACATTTCGTTAATCGTTGGAAATAGAAAAAGATAAGCGTTTGTTTAAATGTGAACATGGTATAAAACTATCGATATTAAAAGCGCAATGCGTTAGAGCATTAGAGAAAGCCAAATATCCCAAAGGACTGTCCTTCTCTAGTGAGGTGCTCGAGAACCAAACTCGAGCGACTCAGGTGGAGTTAAGATAGAGCTGTTATATTTTATACACATTTTTGAGCACTTTTGTACATCTATCTCAAGTGTACATGATCGCAGGCTTTCAACAAGAGCTACACTTATCCTTGGAATCGAGGGTTCTCAAAATAACATTTCTTTTATACGAAAGCAATCTTCGGAGGAAACAGTTGTTGTTTTTTTGTGTGTGTGTAATTTGAAGAAACATGACTGCGGAGGTCAAAAAAAAAGTAACGTACCTTGTCGGGAAAAAAAAAAGTCTGAAAATCACTGTAATGATATTTTTTAAAAATGCTAAGCATAGTATAAGACCATTCAGCCAAGTTGTGTGTCACCGTCTCTACACTTACCATAGACATACGAGATAGCTACAAGCTCTAAGAGTCCTACCAGGACTATGGTCCTGCTCCCTGAGTAGTAGTCAAATAGCTGAAACACGTACATGCCGCCCTAAGTGGAAAAAAGATGAAGGAAGATTACGTATTGGAGGTTTTCACGATAAACTAAACAATGTCAAGGACACGAAATTGAACCTCAAAACTGCCAACTAAATACAAGTTACAAACCGAGGAGCTTAACTCTTTCTCTCCTTAATTATTTTAATTTAATGAGGTCAAATCAGGGTTGGTATCGTATATTAGGAGAGAAAGAGTTAACAACTTGGATTGTGTAGTGCTAAATGTGCAGAAGCACTGTCATGTAACTCTGGAGAAAACAAAGCCTATCGACACTTCCTTAACACCGGATACAACGAAAGACTTGCTATTTATAGGCTTACCGCCTCGTATGAAAATCTCAAATAGTTTACCGTTGTTAGACTCCATATGTAGTTAATAAATACTCCAAGATTATTAAGTGATAAATGATTCTTGGCTTTATTATTTTCAGTAAAGTTTAAAAAAAAACAACTTTGTGCAGTTTTGTTTCGATAGATTTGTTTTGTTAATCCAATTATCAATGTGCAATGATAGCTGGAGAGAGACGGGTCAGTAGCTTGGGTCGAGATGAGAGAGAGAGAGAGAGAGAAAGAGAGAGGGAGAGAAAGAACGAGAGAGATGGAGGGAGGGAAGGAGGGATTGGGTGTGTGAGAAATAACGTGTCCAAACTTTTGACCAGACAGATTAAGTTGATTTAAGCTTTGTACAAACATGACTAATGTCGGTCTACCTAATAAAAGACAAAGCAACACACATTAATACCACGGCCAACGAACAGCTAAACAGGAAGACATTACCTCAAACACCATGGACAAGCCAATCAGATACATGGTTACACACGAGGCAGCAATGAAGATGACCTTTCTGTGACCTTTCCTTACCAGATTTGGATACTGATCTACAAATGTCGTAATAACGCCCTCTACACCAACAAACTGTGTGGAAGAGTGAGTGTATGTGGGTCAGGATGTGAGGGGTGAGGAAATAGAGAAGGAAAGGTGAGGAATTCATATATAATCAACATTTCATAAAGTTCAGGCAAACATGACATTTAGGACTGTGTGCAGGGCCGGATTTAAGGACGAAGAGGCTCTGAGTAGATTTTATTAGACCCCTACATTCTTATGAAGACATTCAATGAAATTCATTGTATTACTCTACATTGCAGTAAATCAGAAAATATCTTAGCCCACACTATAGATCTTCAAGTCTGGACAAAAAGATTTGTATTTTTTAAAATGCTATTAAACTAAAGTAAAGTTCCCCTTGCGATCTATAGGGCTGATGATGTTAAGGCCATCTATTTCTTTGGGCAATGACTAAACGCCTTTACTTTCCCCAACTTAAGTCAGGTACCCAATTTAGTTAGGTGGACTAGGGGTTGTCCTAAAAATCCCGAAATTCAATATCCCAGTCTTCACTAAGATTTGAACCCAGGACTCCAAGTTCGGAAGCTAAGCGCTTAACCACATAGCCTCTGCCCCCTCCCCCCCCCCCCCCGGCTGTCTAAAAACTTGAAAATGCCAATGAACAAGTAAATTAAATTTTTATGATTTTTTTTTTTTTTAGCTTTACAAGATACTCTATAAATACGTAAAGAGTGTGACTTGCCTGACTGTCAAGTCCTAGAAGAATGAGCGTTAGGAAGAAACAGGCGGACCAAAAGGGCGCATAAGGCAGCTGCACTACAGCGTTGGGGTAGGCAATGAAGGCTAAGCCTGGACCTGTAGATAAAGTCAAGAGGTTAGAGGCGACGTGAACAAAAAGATACCGAAAAAAAAAACATTTAAGTTGATTAAATATCATGGAGCTATTGTCTCAGATGAAGGAACTAAATCTGAACTACTGGCCAGAATTGCAAATTCCACTGCAGAACTTGCAAAACTCAAAACAATATGGAAAGGCAAAGCCTTTGACAAAGAATCAGACTGATGCGCTCCCTGGTCATGGCCACATTCTTATATGCTTGCAAATCTTGGACGCTGACTGCAGAACTAGAAAGGAGGATCCTAGCAATGGAATTGAGATGCTATAGAAAGATCCTGGCTATAATATACAAAGACCGCATTACAGACAAAGAGATTAGAGGCAGTATGAGTACAGAAATTGGACCCCACGATGACATGTTTACTACTGTCAAAAAACACAAACTAAAATTGGTATGCCCATATTACAAAGTCCTCAGGCCTCGCAAAGACTTCCTTCGGGGAACAGTGTCAGGAAAAAGAAGATAGATAGAGAAACATAAAGGAATTGACGGGCCTGCCATTGAAAGAGATTCTGTCCAAGACGAAAGACAGGACCTGTAGAAGGACGGTCGACAGATCTTGTGTGGTGACCGTCAACGGTCCAACAGACCAAGGGACAGAGTGAAGGTGAAGAGTATTTCTTTAAAAGACTACATTTGTTCTAACACGCAGAAAAAGAAAGCAATCTGTCGAGAAATAAAATAGTAGCGCTTCTAACGACCAATCAGTAGGGACATTGTTTTTTCACAGCCTATTTACGCAGCATTCTTCTATTAACCCTGTATTACCAAATCATTTCCTCTTACTCCTCTGTTGAACACTCATTTATGTTGAATTACCGATCGATATTTAGCCATATTTGTTGCATAGTTAAGTAATCAAGCAGCCAGTTTGAGGAACCACCATCATTACCATTATCATTTAACCGTGATTGAGTGCTGGTTTGGTGAGCTCAATTCTTCCCTATTAAAAGCCTTGGATTAAAAAAAAACACCAAGAGCTGGAGTTTAAACTCTGTATATTTCCGTACTTCTCATGAGCTAGTTATGTCGTTATTCGTTATGTCTGGGCTAGGAAGAAAAGAGTTCCAATCTGGTAAGACCATTACTGATGGTATCAAAAGTCTCCCCACCTACTCCACTTTAAAATTTCGATGAACCAGAAAAGAAAAAAAAATGCAGTGAGAGAGATAAAATACCGCGAGAAACCGATGAGTAAAACTAATCAGGGCCGGATTTAAGAAAAGGCAGGTGAGGCTACAGCCCGGGTGTCTCTATAAGAAAGGGGAATCCACAAATGAGAAAAATGTATCGAAATTTCGATGGGTCAGAGTATTTTGTTTTCTCTCTTTTCAAGCTAACACTTTAAATTTTACGTCGGAATGTCGTGATTAAGAAGTGTCCACTTGTAGTTGCAGCATGCTCGGAATATGTAAATACCTGTACAGCTCCGGATTTATGGCAGTGGGTCTACCAAGGGCCTTACCCTCCACAAACTCAAACATTCTTTAAAACTAAAACATGCATATTAAATATTTAAAAAAAAAAAGGAAAGAGAGAGTAAATTTACAAGAATTCTATTTCTTTCTTCTAAATTAAAGCATACTTTTGATATAAGTATTTTTATTCATAGGTGGATCTTTGTTCAAGCTTTCGAAAGAGTGTAGGGGAATCCACATACTTAAATCCGGCCCTGAAACTAGTTATTATATTGCACGGATAAATTGTACACACTGTAATCTCCATTTTGTTTATTTATTTATTTTTTATTTTTTAAAGATTCTTTAAGCAATTATTACAGAAAAATAGTAAAAGAAGAGAAAGGCGATATGGGAAAATGTGGGAGAGATATAAGGCAACCTAAAGAAAAGCATAAGAAAGGGAAGATCGGGAGTGATTAAAAAAAAGAAAGCTATTTATAGTAATGCGCCATTAGTGAGAATTCCAATACCTAACAAAGCTGCTAGCATGTTTCATCTAGTATCTAGTTAAATACTGTACTGGTCAATGACAGTTGGATTACAATTTACGAGCATACTTAATTATCATAGGCACTATTACAGAAATCAAGACATATTAGTACAGAAAAAAATGTCCACATAAAAACAGAGGCCTAGCTAAGAATTTTCCATCATTTGGGGGCCGGGGGCTAAACCTCTTTGGGGGCTCTGCATTTTGCGTAATATTTAATAAGTTATGGGAAAAAACACTCATTTGGGGGGATTTTCAAATTCTCCGCCCTCCTCCATCCACCCTAGCTACACCTCTGCATAAAAACCAAATTCATTAAGCGAGTGTCATACTTGTAACATTCATTAATTTACCGTGATCCATTTTATCTTCAAGCATTGCGTACTTTTATAAACCTCAAACCTGGCCGCCCGTGACGCACACAGACCCACACACACAATAGCGTCATCAAGTCACTCACCCGATTCCGCGACTTCTTTGATGTCTTTGCCCTGTTGCTTGGCAACAAAGCCAAGGATGGAGAAGACAATAAAACCGGACAAGATAGAAGTTCCTGAATTGACACAAGTAAATATCAATGAGTCCCTGCGAATGAGAGAAAGATTCACGTCTGCAACTTAAGCAAACAGACGACAAAGGGAAATAAGCAAATAAGGGAAATAAGCAGAGAAAGTACTTTCTGCTCATAAGTAAACAACGATTGAAGTTAATATATTATTTATTTTTTTCTAATATAGATCTAGATAAAGTACGATGTGTCAAACAGTAGCAAAAATATATAACATTGCTGGATGAATCTATTTAAATGCTGCCGGGAGATAGCAACTGTATATAAACTTATTCACTTCTTGTGAAAAAAAAAGTGTCTCTACCACCGCAGCATAAACAGCAAAAGTACTATTAAAAAACAACAACAACATAATATCTAATCATCGGACTTCTTAGCTGATTCAGGCAACCCGTTCCGTGCTGTAATATCAATAGGGAAGAAGGGGCACCTGTACGAATTTGTTCTATCACATTGGAATAAGAAATGTGTATTTATGTTTGTGTAGGAGTGTGGTTTTTGAAATGTTAAGATATGATTCGTAGTTACTAATCTTCTCTCATGAAGTATCTCTCTATTTAATGATTTTACTAATGATGTTACTCTAGTGAGTCTCGTCAAATAGGAATATTCCTTTGTTCTAAATCTCACGGCTCTATTTTGCGACTGTTCTAGCTTCTTGAGTCCTCAAATAGAGGAGACATATTCTAATAATGGCCTAACCAAGGTTAAATAACATTTTAGTTTTATGTTCTTATTTCATTAGTAAACTTCGCTAATGTTTTGTCTGATTTTGTTATCATTTTCTCAAGTGGTTAAGCGCTTGGCTTCCGAGCCTGGGGTCCTGGGTTCGAATCTTGGTGAAGACTGGATTTTGTTTTTCGGGATTTTTAGTGCGCCCCGAGTACACACAACTCTAATGAGTACCTGAATTTAGTTGGGTAAAGTAAAGGCGGTTTGTCGTTGTGCTGGCCACATAACACCCTGCTCGTTAACCGTTTGCTAAAGAAACAGATGACCTTAACATCATCTGCCCTATGGCAAGGTCTGAAGAGAAACATTACTTTTTGTCTATATGTGGATGCCATGAAAATTTTTCATTTATAATTAATTTCATTCATTAACAACGTTGATTGTTGACTATACCTATAGTGCACACAAAAAACACACTAAATTTTCCCTTTCAGATTTTTCCGCATATAGTTTTGCAGATAATGTAAAAATCAAGGTTTCTGTGGCCCACGGTTAACGAGGGGTATCAAGGGGCCAACACAACGACCAACCTTCTTTACTTATCCACTAATGTCAGGTACCTATTAGAGCTGGGTGAAGCACCCTTTAAGTCTCGAAATTAAAAATCCCAGTCTTCAACGAGATTCGAAAACGTGGCTGCGAGTGCATAACCACTCAGCTACCGCGCTCCCTGCTAATGTACATACTTTGGTGTTACACTTTATTGGTTGATGGATCTTGAATACAGTGTTCATTAATGGACTTAAAAAGATTCATTTTTTTGGACTGATGGTTTAAAATATTTTTAACAACATTACAGTTATGTATACTTTTATCTGGTACCGTAGATTTCACCCTGGATCACTAATTATTTTATAGTTCATGAATCGACACAAGTGAATATCAATGAGTCCCTGCGAATGAGAGAAAAATCCTCTAGATCTAGATCAGTGTTGCCCAATCATTTCCGGTCTAGGGCTCAAATTATTTTTCCGCACGCATGTCACGTCTGCTTCAGTCCAAAACATAAATCCGGTACAACCTACGACTTCATTATGCATAGTGAGAAGAAGTTTCGAAGGAGCCGGATGACACCAAGTGACTGTCAAGATTTGGCCCGCAGGTCATGGTTTGGGCATCACTGCTCAAGATAAGCCTAGAGTTTATACTTAATGAGCGTTAGCTGGAAAATCAATAAATCCAATATTGCACTGAAACTGAATCAGATTTCAGACCAAATTAATAATGAATTAGAGCATATATTTGTGTTATCTTTTTTAAACCCACTTCAAAATTCTGTTTAAAAAAAAAAAGTAAATGTTGCCGATTATTACTCATCATAATGCACACAAGAAGCATGTTGAGCGAAGTATTTGACATGGTCACACTGACCCAACTTGAACTACATTAATTGTCAATGCATATATATATATATATGATCACAAACACATACACAAAACTCAGTTATTGCAATATTTACGGCCCCGATGGCCTAAAGACCAACGCAAACCACAATGGATCTATCCACTGTAATAAAGTAATACACTACTGAATATATCAACAACGTTAGGTGAAAATAAATTAATCATGTCATAACACATTCAATATGCAATGTTTCATAAGAAACTTATTTCACACTATTGGGTGAATTTAAATGTCTATATCCAGTTGTTTAAATACAATGTATAAGTGTTCCTGTAGGCGGAAGAGTATCTCTGTTAACTGAGTGTACGTGCGTGTTTCTGGTGTAACTATGAGGAAAGGTGAGCGGATGTGTTTGGTTGTGTAGGATGAAGAGTTTCTGATGAAACTACGAGCTGGTCTGTCGTAATTTAATATATATTATAATATAATAGTATAATGTGATTTATTATATACTGGCGTGAAAGTTGAAAGGGGGAGGAGACGTGAGACAGAAGAGACGTGCATTAGATTTTATATAAGTTTATCATTTCATTTGTGGTTTAGCCTACGTCTATTTACTTTCAAGTTGAATCTGTGTAAATTTATTAATAAAAGTTAGATTCAGTTTTGTTTAAAAAGAAGCTTATGTTTATTTTGATTTCTACACAAAGAATTTTTAAATCCTACATTGGTTTAGTTGTAGCAGCTACTAGTATAACTATAACTTTTTTTTTTTTTTGGTGACGGTACGCACTGGTACTGCGTACCGGCACCTTTTTCAATGTGGGGAAAAAATATTACTTTTCTTGTATTTACGTTTAATATTTATGTATTAGTAGTTAAAAGTTAGGCAATCCATCACTGAGTACCGGCACCTATTTCTTTACAAAAAAAAAAAAATCAGACGGGTGGCAAGTTGAACCTCTCTTCCCTGAATTTAAATCTATTGTAAGGAAATTTTATTTTAACATGTACCTTCAATAATCCGGCAGCACCAACATTAATATATTTATACTTAGTGTTTTAAAGAAATGGAGACTCAGACTCTGACTCCATCAGAACCATTTACTGCTTTCAGATATCTTAGAAAAAAAAGCCTACATTTTGTAACACCCGTTTTAATTGAAAGTGCGTCAATCAGACTTTTCACAAAGTTTATATCACCTCACTCTGTCTGGTAAATGGTTTGTACACGTTATTTCTCCCACACCCAATTTCGGATCAAGCTGAAATTTTTCTTTTTTTTTTTACCTGATAAAACAAGAATAATAAAAATAAAAATTAACCAAATAGTTAATAAACTATTGGTAATTAACTATTTTGTTTGGTACCTCCAACAACGGAAAGAAATAGTACTTGATAGATAAGGTGGTGTAAGTTGAATTAGTCCCCTTTATACTTTGCAGACAGAAACTTTGAAATTAACAATAAATAACTATAAAACCTTCTATTTTTAAAAGCACTTCCCTGGTAAAGTGGTTAGTATATATGCTTGAAGTGGCTGAGGAGGCTTTAGCCCTGGAGTTCAAATTCAGGTCGTTCACTTTTTTTTTAAAGCGCATTTAAAAAGCGATTCCCCAGGGACCCCATTCTTTCTCTACACTTAGTATAAGCTTTTTTCAAAAGTTTTCTTTAAAAATGTTTTTCTTTTTTTTCCCCTATTTTCCAGTCAGCTAATGAATCTCAAATTCTCAACATATCATGGCAGACATGAAGTTATTTTTAGAAAAAAAAAAGGGGGGGGGGTGATTAATCAAATGTTGAAAATATTCATTTACGTGATAAAAAAGTTCTAATGAAGCAATTGATTCGGGCCCTAATATTTATCTGAAATCTTCCTGTTAGCCTAATCAAGCTTAACCTTTGTAAACGTAAGGCGTGAATTCTGGGAGAGCTCGGCTGACCTCCTTCCTAACAGTTTTTTTTTTAGTGTGACCTACTTTCATTAATTAGTTTAGAAAGGCGCTTTAAGAGGAATCTGTTTGTAAGAGCAACAGTAGCTTCTATAAATACACTTGTTAAAAACTCCAAAACACTAGATCTATGTTTATTCAGGTCCCGGTAACTTTCCCTTTTCACCCTGACACACACACAAAGACAGAGAGAGAGAGAGAGAGAGAGAGAGAGAGAGAACATTAAAACCGCTGCGCATGACTTCTTCCTAATGAGATAAAAGCCAAGGTCGTGAGCCTCATTCCAGCCTTCACCGACACATTGTCTTCGATTGTAAGTGTAAACTTTGTCAGTGGCCCGAACTTCAAACGTAATGACATCTTTTTGATCTTCACTCTGAGTAATATCTTTACCTGTTGTTTTATATCTTCCTCCATTAGATCTGTCTTTCCTTTCTATTGCTCTGTCCATTACGTGCGCCTTTTAACCTTTCTCTTTAGTGAGTCTCTTTCTTTCTTCTTTAGATTTCTATCTATGAGTTTCACTCATTTTTGTTGGCTCCTTACCTTGCATCTTGTATCTCTAGAAGTTTGTGTGTGTGTGTGTGAAAATATCCTCTATCCCTAATACTGCATTTCTCTCTTGTTATCTATTGTCTCCGTTTTACTCCGTGTAATATTTACCCTTCCAATCCCAGAATGCCTTTCTCTTTTAACATTTTAACATCACTATTTCTCTATTTCCAAGGTTTCTATTTCGCCTTTTCATATCACTATTAGATATTTTTTTGTTTCTTTCACGCTGACGTTCCTTCACATTTGAAGATCATTACATCCTGGCCGAAACCTCTCCCGCAGGACGAGGCATGATGGCAGAGGAAAGAGTTCGAACCCGGGACCATGGAGACGACAGTCCAGTGCGCAGACTACACGACCAGGAAGCGAAATGCTCGTTTCCTTAATTAATGCCTTTCTGCAGCTCAGAATGGACGAAGTTACTTGGCTGGAGAGCTCATCGAAACCAGTCGTTATAAAAGGCCTTAACTCTGACCTGCGACGTCGCAACCTGTGGGCAGTTTAGACCAACAGCTCGTTGCCACGTCACAGTTCGCGGGGTATTCACAAAGCTCCAAGCTGCAATGACGAAATTCTTATAAAATGGACCTCCATCGCTAATACGCACTGGGTCTTAACATCCCAAAGTCTGGGACTGCTTACATAGGTTATAAATAACTGTCCGTCTCTCCATTTCAGTTTTTATTTCAGTTTTTTTTTCTCCTACTTGGGGTATTATAATGACTCTTTATTTCTTTTTCTCTGTTATCATAACAGATCTTATTTCTAATAATGTCAATTCTCTCTCTCACTCTCTCTCTCTCTCTCTTTATGTCTTTTTACAGATCTTATATCAGCTCACTCTGTCTGTCTGCTGGTCAAAAGTTTGCACACGTTATTTCTCCCACACCTAATCTAGGATCAACTTGAAGTTTTGCACAATTATTTCTTGCATCTGACAAAACAAGGATCAATAAACAAAATTACAATTAGTTAATTAACAATTGGTAGCTAATTATTTTGTTTGGTACCGAAAAGGGGAAAGAAATTGAACTAGACAGATGTGGTGGTTTAAGTTGAATTAGTCCCATTGAGGAGGTTTGAGCCCTGAGTGAACACGTTTTTTATGCATTTAAAAAGCGATCACGGTAACATTAAAGCAGATACTCCCCTTCTTCCCCCCTCCCAAACTGATCCAGACAGTGATAAGATCAAAGCTAAGAGCATGAAATAGCGCTAGACAACAATTGGTCAAAATATTTTTAAATCGCACAAACTTATTATTGTTGTAGATCTGTTTCAAATTTAATCACCTGACTGATCCAAATTAATTGATACAATTACACTTAATATTAGCTTGTTGTTTTTAAGCATTTTTAAATATATTTTTTAAATTTTGTATATTGAACTATATTTTATATACTATATTTAAAAAAAAGCCACTTGTTGACAGTACCTGTAGGAGTTATGGTTAAACTTGTTGTAACTGCCCAGAGCGGTCAGTGTCCCAAGAGCGATAGACGACGAGAAGAAAATCTGTGTCCCAGCATCAACCCAGACCTAAGACAAAAGCGAGGAACATGGTTCTCTTGAGAGCTAGCAAACTTGAAGAAGAATAAACCTAGCTCTAGCCAGCTCTTCAGTCAAAGACAGTGTTTCAAAATGCACTCAAATTCTCATCTGCTCACCACCGGCTTGCCGTTGTTTACTGCCAAACTTTAAGGTGAGCTATTTTATGTTATGGCACAATCATGAATAAGTTATTTGTTTCATAAAATGGGGAAGGTTTTGACAATGACGCCACTAGTAAAAACTAGACGAGGATTTTAGTAAGAATAGCGAAATGTAAACAGACTCCTCTTCACGGCCTTAGAGAGAGGCAGGTTTTTATTTACCTTGACGACATTCGACGGTTCCCTTCGTTATTATTAAACTTCTAGTTCGACATTCGCCATCAGCGTCGACTAACTTATATTTTGGGCCATTCCCTGTTTTATTTGATTTCGTTATTTGAGTGACCTCCGTTTAATTTATCTGCCTAAGACACATTATATAACATTATTATAACCGCAACTTTCTAAAACTTCTGTATTAATTGAGCTCCTTAGTTCTAGGTCCAGATTTACCTCTAGGCAACTCAAGCTGTAGCTTAGGGCCCCCAAGAAATATTTAGCACTGACCTATAATATC
Organism: Biomphalaria glabrata; assembly: GCF_947242115.1. Lineage (NCBI taxonomy): Eukaryota > Metazoa > Mollusca > Gastropoda > Planorbidae > Biomphalaria > Biomphalaria glabrata. The sequence continues at coordinate 11,006,965 of NC_074718.1, forward strand.
TGGACATACAGCCCCAAAAGAGACCCATATCTCAAATAGCGTAGAGCCTTTTCTTGTCTAAATACGGCACTGACGCCAAACATGTGCGACAACGTACTCCACTGTGGCTGCTGATTCCCTTTGCCGTCCTACTAAGATATATTATATCAGAATTTATAAAGGGTCCCATATCCCAAATAGCTGAGGCCCGTTTCAAGTCTACACCTGCTTAGTTCCCGGCTGTTTAAATTACATGCGGAACTCGAATTTCCAAAAGTATTGTTTTGCCGCGTGTGTGTTTTAGGTCTGATTTGCACACCTTCATTTGCATTTCTTTTTAGTTCAATGTATGCAGCGTTGTATGAATACTTTTATAGACGTGACGTCACCAGCCACCAATAGTGGATGATGTCAGAGAGCGTGATAACTCTGTTAACGAATCGATATTAGTGAGTATCGTAGTTTATTATATTAAAAAAATAAAGGAAATATTTTTCCAAATATTTTACAACGTTTTTTTAAACGAAACAAATTCTTTACTTTTTATGCTTAGGTACAGTGGTTCTCAATCCTTTAGGCTCGGCGACCCCTTTTTATAATCCCCAACTCTGCCGAGACCCACACCGACTCACACACAAAGAAGAATAGACAAAAACAATCCATATCCATGACAAATCGTCAATCGACCCCCCAAGGGGGTCGCGACCAACAGATTGAGAACCCCTGTCTTGTATCTGTTCAATATAATTGGACTTTCTATCTTATCCTTTTCAACAATCACTCTGTGTCCCAATTTATAGGTCAGTGCTAAAAAAAAATTGTTATAGACACGAAGCTTGAAGATTTCCTAAATAAAAGTTAACAAAAATACAAATATTGAGAATCTTCTGACTCTCCTAAAAAAAAATATTATCATCTGAAAAACAAGCAATAGAAAAATAGGATGCCTCTTGCAACCAAGGGAAATAAAAACGATAGTTACTGACGTTTATCTGAAAAAAAAACAGGTTTAGCTCCCTTTCTGCTATATAAAGCAAGATTAATTAATTAGTACTAAATGATTAACTAATTGGTAAATTTTTTGATCGACTATGAATAATTATCCAAATTTTCAACTTGTCTGGTACAGTTTTTGTTAACGTTATTTCTCCCACACCTATTCTCGATCAAGTTGAAACTTTACAAAATTATTTGTTGTACTTCACAAAACATAATTGATACGCAATAATTATCAAAATTGTTAAGTAATTATTTGAAATGAATTATTTTATTTGGCATTGAAAAAAGGAAATAATGGTACTTATTGAGAGATTTGGAGTTATTCCTTTTTTCATGTTTTGTATGCGTTTTTTCTCCCACTTCCCATTCTCAGATCAAGTTAAAAATTTACATAAATATTCATAGTCAACGACATACATGAATCAATAAAAATTTAAACAATTAGTTAATTAATTACTTAATTGATTTTGTTTTATAGAAAAAGGGAGCTTATGCGTGCAGTATTAAGATATATGGTAGTGATTTTGCGTTTCTTTCCCTTAAATAAGATTTTAATTATTTTTTATTTTATTTTTTTTTTGCTTGTTTTCTAGTACTTCACTTCACTGACTTCCTACCTGGGTGTTGCGTATCAGGGTGAAATTGGGCGTCACGTAATAGGCGATGCCTTCCTTGGCGCCATCCAGGGTGGTATTTTTAATCAACAGCGCAAACAATAAAACATATGGTGACGTGGCTGTGACATACATGACCTGATAATGGATAAATACCATTTGATCAAATCAAATCATTACGATTTTACAGAGAACATTAATCAAACTTCAAAGCACTTTAGGCTACTAGATGATGAATAATACTTGAGCAACCTTCTTACACATCTAAGCCATACATTATAGTACATGTATGTAAGCTCTGTGGAGGCTTGAGGGCTGAACGGTAAAGCATTTGGCCTCCGAACCGGAGGGTCCCGGGTTCAAATTCCGGTGAAGACTAGGATTTTTATTTTTGAGAACCTATGAGCCCACCCAGATGTAATGGGTACCTGATATTTAGTTGGGAAAAAGCAAAGGCGGTTGGTCGTTGTGCTGGCCACATGACAACCTCGTTAACCGTGGGCCACAGAGGCAGATGATCTTTACGTCAACTGCCCAATAGATAGCAAGGTCTGAAAGTGAAACTTTACTTTTATGTAAGCATGTGTCGATGCTCTTCAATAGTAATATCTCAGAGATTGGGGGAGGAGGGAGGGAAAAAATAAGGAAGTAGCCCGAGCCACATGATGAATTGGGGGGGGGTGGAGAAAAAGGGAGGGGGGGGACCAGCCGCAACTATTTTGATACAGGCAGATATTTTAATAACTCGGAGCTAAGCCTTGACGAAGTGTTTGCAAGTAGCTGCCGTAGTGCTAACAACACCAATGCGATCATAATCATTGTGTACCTTGCCTGAACTTTTGATGCCTTTACAGATACACAGGAAGACCAGTAGCCAAACAAACGCCAAACACAAGGCGAGATCCCACTTCAACTTTCCCATCTCGTGGAGGCCCGAAGACAGACCAAGCACTTTGTTTCTAAGAGAATTGTTTATGTTAAAAGTTGTAAATGAAAAAAATATATATTTTTCAACATGTTTGAAAAATTACGAAAATCTAAAAGATAAATAAGTAAAAAAAAATTGATTAATATGCCAAGAGCAAATAAACGAAACGGAAAAAGTACGGTTGAGAATAGTTTCGTATCGGGTGATGAGGAGATATGAATTAATTGTTTTTTATTCCAAAGCTCAAATCAACTCACTCTGTCTGACTGTCTTGTAAAAAGTATGTACACGTTATTTCTCCCACACCCAATCTCGGATCAAGTTGAAATTTTGCACAATTATTTCTTTTACATGACAACACAAGAATCAATAAAAATAAATAACCAATAAATTAATTAACTTCTGGTAATTTGTCAAGATTATTTTGTTTGGTACTTGACTGAACAACCTTGCGGAACGCCGGAAGTGGTAATGGTCTTAAGCCCATCATTACCTTTAAAATGCTTCCAATGGCATGCGTCTTAAATGGTGACCGGTCACTTCATCCCCGGTCACTTCATCCCCGGTCATTTCATCCCCGGTCACTTCATCCCCGGTTACTTCATCCCCGGTCATTTCATCCCCTGGTCATTTCATCCCCTGGTCACTTCATCCCCCGGTCACTTCATCCCCCGGTCATTTCATCCCCTGGTCACTTCATCCCCCGGTCATTCATCCCCTGATATTTTCATCATCTGATAATTTTATCTAACAAATTGTAATTTTAAAAAGCATTAAATGAGCAATATTTAATGTATTCCTTTTTTATTTAAATGACAGAGAGAGAGAAAGAGATAGAGAGAGAGAGAGAATCACACCCTAAATATACATGCAAGATTATTTCCAATAAGCACTCAAACAATTAATTTTAAGGCTATAGGAAACTCATCATGACGGGTATGTTCACATAACTAGAGGCCCCCCACCAGTTTCGCTATCTAAAGTGAATTTCAATAAACAAAATACATACTTACATATACATGTAGAAATGAAATATCGATAGAAATAAAGTCTTATAACACAATTTGTAACTTTAATGTTTATAAGGAAGACCGCCTTTATTAGAAAAAAATAAAACCTTACTACAAGGCTAAAAATGACTCGCCCATTTTCAAGAAAGAGCGATTGAAAAATCAAATAAAGTGAAACATGGTCGTACTTTCACCACACATTGGCCTTTGATGATAAGTTATCAGCGGCACGGTCATAATTATTGTAATCGCACTTCTATCTATCAAAAGATCCCCACTACTTGCACCACACATTGGCCTTTGATGATAAGTTATCAGCGGCACGGTCATAATTATTCTAATCGCACTTCTATCTATCAAAAGATTCCCACTACTTGCACCACACATTGGCCTTTAATCATTACGCTATAGATAAGTACACATCCAGATTTACCATATAATATTAGATTTCTCATTAAGAATACAAAGTGGAAGAGGAAACACTATAAACGTATTAGTAATATGTCATAAAATGTAAAAAAGAAAGCATTCTACATAATCATATTTATATATAAAATATTTAATTGGGGATGAAATGACCGGGGGATGAAGTGACCGGGGGATGAAGTGACCAGGGGATGAAATGACCAGGGGATGAAATGACCGGGGATGAAGTGACCGGGGATGAAATGACCGGGGATGAAGTGACCGGGGATGAAGTGACCGGGGATGAAGTGACCGGGAACCCGTCTTAAATAGCCTCTGAAAACCAGTCCAACTCCTGACCTTCACGTGTGGTTCAGATACTGAGCCTGGCGGAACCGTTACCACAGATAGGAAAAGGGGCAAAGGCGAGCAACTGGTGCATAAACCAGTAGGGAGGGGCTCGGTAGCCTTGGTTGGCTACCCATCTAGGAGAAGAAATACTCTGAATCCAAACCTCCGCTGCCTTGCGGCTATAGGCTACCCAAACGCGGGAAAGGCACACTTGTGCGAGATAAACCATAGTCGTTCTACGACTGAAGGAGGCCAACAACTTGACTGAAGTGGTAGTATGAGCTAAATTAGTCCCCTTTATAGATCGCAGTCTGAGTCTTAGTGAACACAACATGCGGTCGCAGTTGGCCCCGCACTTTCATAGGCCCCTCGCTAATTCCCAGGTGTAAATTATAAAATTAAACCATAATAACTTTTATATAATAACAGGGTTTCCGAGTCCTCCTGATTTTCCAGGGGCCTGCTGGAAAACTCCGTAATATATATAATATATATTATATATATATATAAATATACCCAAAATAAAGTACTGGAAATCTCCTAAAATTATTGAAATCTCCTGAAAACTCATAAAAATCTCTTGTGCCAATCTTAAGCGCGATAAAAAAAAGGATTTCCAGCTTTCATTTAATAAAAATTAAATTTAGTGCAAATCATGGCGAAAACATTTTTTAAAATTTAATTTTTGGTGAAACAAAACTAGTATTCTGATAACGAAACGAACCTACTCCCAATACTCAGTAACAGGGTCCAATAGGTGGCGCTTTTCTGTCCTGTTGTAACGGAGTGAATGCGTGAAGTTTACGGAGCAGTTCTTAGTGTTCCACTCGTTGTTACAGTTCTGCCAAGGAAGCTCAGAGGTGAAGGACGCAAAGAAATAGTAGAATATCCAGGTCAAGATGACATTGTAGTAACAGTCCAGATAGAATACTATAATGGCTGACGCTAATCCAATTCCTAGAATAAGTAAGAATAAAACATTTTAATAAACAAAAATTTAAAAAATTACTTTTTAAATAATATAACATATTTAGAGGGAATAAATCCACACTAATAACCATTATTTCTTAGTACTGTAGAATATGTTTCACCTAATTAATTAACAAAAAATATTTGAGTTTTTGAAAGCGAAAAATCTAATTTTTAAAATCTAATTTTTAAAATCAGTTATGGAAGCAGTTTTTTAAAGAGAAAAAGCTAATTAGTATACATTATAAGTTAGATCTAATTTAAAACGAATAGTAATCTTATAAACTTCATTTTCTTAAACATTTTTTTATGTATTTGCTTTTGAGAATTCGAATAAAAGACTACGTCTTTTCAATACAATTACATTATGTAAAGACCAGGAGAGGCTCGGTAAAGCGCTTAGCTTCCGAACCGAGGGTCCCGGGTTCGAATCCTGGTGAAGACTGGGATTTTCAACTTCAGAATCATTGGGCGCCTCTGAGTCTACCCAGCTCTAATGGGTACCTGACATTAGTTGGGGAAAAGTAAAGGCGGTTGGTCGTTGTGCTGCCTACATGACACCCTCGTTAACCGTAGGCCACAAAAACAGATGAACTTCACATCATCTGCCCTATAGACCACAAGGTCTGAAAGGGGAACTAATTAGGCCAGGTTCACATCTAACTTTGCATTCACTTGCACCTATCCTTTGATCTGCAGCACCATTGGGGCACTACACAAGATCTGTCAACCTTCTTTCTCCATTCTTATCTCTCATTTGTCTTTGATATAATTTCATTTGGATGTTCTTTCTGAAAATATTGAAGCCTGCCTGGGTGGACCACTTCGGGGGCCGATTTTAAGTTTGTGTTTCCACACAAACTGTCTTTGTAACCTTGTTTTTTTTTGGTTGATGTTTTATGTTAGGTAATGCCAATAATTGTGTAAAGTTTAAACTTGGTCCGAGAATGGGTGTTGGAGAAATAACGTATTACAAGAATTGTTGATATAAGCTTCTTTTTTCTCTGGCTACCTTTTTCTCTGGCTACCTTTTTCTCTGGCTACCTTTTTCTCTCGATACCTTTTTTCTCTCGATACCTTTTTTTCTGCTGAAAAACTTTGAACATACAGATTGAGATAACGCTAACTGAGTGATGTTGTTATACTGTATGGAGGCACTGAGTAGTAAGGCGCTTGGTTTCCGAACCGAGGGTTCCGGGTTCCAATCCTAGGGAAGACTGGGATTTTGAATTTCGGGATTTTAGGAGTCCATCCAGCTCCAATGGGTACGTGACATTAGTTGGGTAAAAGTAAATTCTGTTGGTTTTTTGTGCTGGCCACATGACACTCTCTCTAACCGTGGGCCATTAAAACAGATGACGTTCACATCATCTGCCCCATAGATCGCAAGGTCTGAATGGGAACTTGACTTTTATTCATATATAGTGTATACTTGGGCGGTGAGTTGGACCAAACTGCATTCTTTCTAATCATATACAAGTTGAAATAGCTGGGCCTAGTTTTGCGCTCACTTGCAATATCAAAAATCGGTCTAAGCATTTCTATGCCATCCGGTCAATAAATTGTATATTATATGGTAAACATCCAATGCAAGATCTACCTGTCCTCAAAATCATTAAGTTTGATAATGTATTTATAACTGTAGGCCTACACATACATACAGTGAATATAAACACGTCACTCAGAGGGCCCCTTTTGTAAGAGAATAACAGAAATTTAATACGTGTTTTAGTGACATCCATGCGGCCCTTATCTTATAAAATACGGACGTGGTTTAAAAAAAGAAGATGATTACTATGGTCATACTGGCCCATTGGGTACCGGCCCACCGGGCATTTGCCTGAATGCCAATATAGCCAGTCCGCCACGGGTAAGTTTACCTTGAAAGATGGATCCGAATTTAGCTTTAAACATAAATATGCATGCCTGAAGTTTCTCTTTTGGTTGACCAAATTTAGAATGTCTTAACCAACTATAGAGGCGTGGTGTCTGAGCGGTAAGGCGCTTGACTTCCAAACAGAGGTCCCGGTTTCGAATCCTGGTGAAGTCTGAGATTTTTAATTCCGGGATCTGAGTCCGCCTCTGAGTCCACCCAATTTAATGGGTGCTGAACATTGGTTGGGAAAAGTAAAGGCGGTTGGTCGTTGTGCTTCTCACACGACACCCTCGTTAACCGTGGGCCACAGAAACGGATGACCTTTACATTATCTGCCCTATAGATCGTAAATCCTAAAAGAGGAACTTTACTTTTAGTAACCAACTATATTTGAGCATACTGGAAACAATATATAAGTTTGTACGAGTCATGTCTACCTTGAAATAGTGGTACTAAATTCCACGCTTGGAGACCGCCTTTACTCATGTACTGTCCCACGGCTACCTCCAAGTAAAACAGCGGGATACCGCCAAACAAAACGGAGAAAATGTAAGGAATTAAGAAAGCACCTGTTCAACATAGAAGATAGATATTTATTTCTGAGATTTATCACATGGAATTTAAGGGGAGGTATCCCTAGAGAAAATTGAGTTTTAGGTCTAGGATATCGATTTTTAACTAATAACATAATTAAGTAGATCAATCATTTTTCTTTACATTACAATCATTTTTATTGCTTAAATCTGTGTCTAAAACATGTTTTTTTAATGTTTTTGTAAGGTCTATGCACTTGCGGATCCGGGGGGGGGCGGTAGGGGCGATCGCCCCCCCCCCCACTCGGCCGACCCCCCACCCCCGGAAGGGAGGGGGGCCGACGAATTTTAGTATAGAATTCACACAATTTGTATACGAATTAATACTTATGTTAATAATATATACTAATTATTTATATTTCAACCTATTTTTAGATTATTTCGCCCCCCCCCCCTTCTAGTAATTTGGCCGATTTGGTAGGGTCAGGAGGTGGCGATGGCATCAATCCGCCCCCCCCCCACCATAAACTTTCGAGTGGGGGGGGGGGCGGTCCTATTTATTTCTAGAAATCACAGCTTGCTAACAGAATCAATTAAATATCTATATGATTAAAACTTTTTATTGGTATTTTAACAGGTCTTTATATTATGTCGTTCATCTTTGGCCGATTGGAAGGGGAGGAGCGAATACCTCTACTGCCCTTCCCATCTAAACCCTTTGAGTGGGGGGGAGGCGGTCCTACTTTTATGGAGAAATCATAGTATGTGAACAAAATTAGTCGAATATCTATATAATACAAACAGGTGGAAGTGCGATACATTCAATCACCTTCACCCCCATCGGACAAACCAATACTTTTTCGTTTTTGTATTATAGTAAGAAATTACAAAATAAAAAAAAAAATCTGTCACTAATATAATTTATATATGCTATAAAGTAAATTCTTATATCGAGTCACCCAACCCCTATTCTTTAATGCAAAATGCAATCATTAGCAGAAATTATAAAAAGGAGCGAGGATTAATCGTTTTCATTTTACCGCCCTTCCCCTTTCCAGACAGAGTTTGTGTAATTTCACATGAGTTTATCATAACTATTTTAAGAAAGACTTTGCTTTGGAAAAGTTATAATTCAAACGAAATTTTTCAATATATCAGTCACGGTTGAGATGAGTTCAAAAGCCAGATAATCTTTTCCTAGTCGACTTTTCCAACCTTTACTCTATCTCATATTTTTCTAGTTAAATAAATTTAGGACTATAACTCACAATTTATGCTTACATTTTATTGAATATTATTAATCGAATTTTTTTTTGTTTCGGCGGCGATCCTCAAAGCCTTAATCTAAATATGTTGGGTATCTTATCTTTTCAAAGAACAAATCGGTTGTATTTGCAATGTATTAAGGGACTATAAATTCATATTAGAATATTTGAATATTTTTCCATATTATTCAAAAGGCCCTTTGTAATAGAATGAATAATGAGCTGTAGTTCAGGAGAATGCGTTACTGCAGTGAAGAATGCCAAAAAAAACGCTTTTAGCGTTGAGGTTTCGCCCCGAACCTCACTGATGAATAATAAGCTGTAGATGTCAGGAAAATGCGTTTCTGCAGTGAAGAATGCAAGAAAACGCTTTTGGAGTCGGGGCTTCGCCCCGAACCCCACTGATAAATAATGAGCTGTAGATGTCAGGAAAATGCGTTTCAGCCGTGAAAAATGCAAGGAAACGATTTGGGCGTCGGGGCTTCGCCCCGAACCCCACTGATAAACAATGAGCTGTAGATGTCAGGAGAATGCGTTTCTGCAGTGAAAAATGCAAGAAAACCCTTTTTTGCGTCGGGGCTTCGCCCCGAACCCCACTGATAAATAATGAGCTGTAGATGTCAGGAGAAAGCGTTTCTGCAGTGAAAAATGCAAGAAAGCACTTTTGATTGTCGGGGCTTCGCCCCGAACCCCACTGAGGAAACTTACAGCTCTTTCCCAGACCCCCAAGCGTGCAAGAGAAAGGCCTCAACATGACTGTTTTTTTTTCCTTTTTTTTTTGTTCGCCGAAGATTGAGAAACAGTCTTATTTTATTCTCATATATCGAATATATATATATATATATATGTGCTGTACGCACGTTTATGCATAGGGTTAGGGTTTACTGGGCGTTAGGGTTAGGGTTTGGAAAAAAATCGCCCCCCCCCACTCCAAAGTTCTGGATCCGCCAGTGGGTCTATGAGACAAAATCTTAATAAAATTTATACTTTAAACTCATTTTTCTCAAAATGTTAGTTTTTGCACATGTCATTGTGCTTTACTAGGAATTTCTCCTAAACTACTTGATAGATTTTGATGAAATTTGAAACACTTCTTAAGGACATCATTAACTTTACTCGTACAATGATTTTTTTTCAATATTTTATTTACTTTTTTTTTAAAAGAATTTTTAATTAATATTTATCCTGTTTTTTTAGGTCTAAAAAATACTAAAAATTCAAAAATTTGTAAAAAATTTAACATACTTAAATCTTTAATTTTGACCTTATATCAATTTAGAGGATCGTTTTTTCTTATCTTTTAATTCGATTTCATGTATTTCTGATCAATAGTTTTTACAAAATTCAGACTTTTAATTTGTATACAATAAACAATATGGCCGCCATTACCATGGCAACCATCATTCAAAAAACTTTTTTTTAGCATTATTTATTTTAGAATATCATTATATGTTACCATAACAAATTTCAAAGGCCTAGCTTCAGAAATAACAAAAATAAGATTTTCAGGGATACCTCCCCTTAATTGTGATTGAAAAGAAAGTGTGTAGCGAGAGAGAAAGAGAGTGAATGAATAGAAGAGATAAAGTGGGGGAGACTGAAAGAAAGCGTGGAGAGACAGTGAAAAGAGGAGTTAGACTGAGGAAGTCTGTGAGGGGAAAGAGATTGTGGAAGGGGAAAGAGTAGGAATAGTGAGAGTGGTAGAAACTGAAAGAGAGAGAGAGAGAGAGGAAAGAAAGAATGGAAGGCGTTAGATAGAGAGAATTGGAGAAACGGAAAGAAAGCGAAAGAGCAAACAACGAGAAAGAGAAAGAGGGGAGCACTGGAAGAGAGAGAGAACGTAACAGAAGTATAATAAAGAGAGTGGGAGAGAGAAAGGTTTGGGGGAGGGTGGATGGAGGGTGGAGACCGGGAGAGAAAAGGGGAAAAAGAGTTGGGAGAGAGAGAGAGCGATATAAATAAAGAGAGTGAAGGTGACTGGACACGAAATGGTAAGAAGAAATGAGTAGAGTTGGATAGATAGATAGATAGATAGATAGATAGATAGATAGATAGATAGATAGATAGATAGATAGATAGTCAGATATATAGTCAGATAGATAGATAGATAGATAGATAGATAGATAGATAGATAGATAGATAGATAGATAGATAGATAGATAGATAGATAGATAGATAGTCAGATAGATAGATAGATAGATAGATAGATAGATAGATAGATAGATAGATAGTCAGATAGATAGATAGATAGATAGATAGATAGATAGATAGATAGATAGATAGATAGATAGATAGATAGATAGATAGTCAGATAGATAGATAGATAGATAGATAGATAGATAGATAGATAGATAGATAGATAGATAGATAGATAGATAGATAGTCAGATAGATAGATAGATAGATAGATAGATAGATAGATAGATAGATAGATAGATAGATAGATAGATAGATAGATAGATAGATAGATAGATAGATAGTCAGATAGATAGATAGATAGATAGATAGATAGATAGATAGATAGATAGATAGATAGATAGATAGATAGATAGATAGATAGATAGATAGATAGATAGATAGATAGATAGATAGATAGAACTTAAAGCAACTAATATTGGAATACATTGAGTGGAAGAAGACATATTTGAATAGTGCATCAAATGTTATAACAAATATAAATAAAAAACTGGATGGGGTGAGAAAAAAAAAAGGTTCGAACCTCCGCCGTTCTTGTAACATAGATAAGGGAATCTCCAGACATTACCCAGTCCTACAGAGAAACCTATACAAGCCACCAAGAAGTCCACAGCCCGCGTCCAAGTTTCCCGGATACTTCGACGCTCGCTCCCCGTGGATTCTATAGATTTACGGGTCACGTTTGGGGGGACGTCAATTTGGTCCTCCGCATGATCGCTTGGTACATTGGGCTGTTGGTCGGGCGAATTCATTCGTGAGCTTAGCTCCTCTCGTTGTAGGCTATGTGAACTTGTGACGTATATATATGACGATTCTCTGCAGTGAAATAATGAATGAATGAAAGCATAAATGCAGAGCACCTCCTATGGACTTGCATCTAGCCTATATACTCATTTATAATTTTAAAGGACACGGTCGTAAAAAGAAGAAAGCAAGCACCGATAAGGCAAAGTTTTTTGTCACGTGATCAACGCGTCAAGAGAAGTGTAAACAGAAAGTTTATTTATTTATTGGCTTCTCGACGATTCAAGTTTTTACACAGAATAGTAAACATGTAAAAGAAAGTTAATTAGAAATAATATTTTTTAAATGTTATTTCGTTACGAAAACTTTTGGTTCTAAAGGATTAAAAAAGGGAGGAGACGAGCTTGTTTCAGGGTCCAAAAATCAGTCTGTTAATTTCATTAGTTTCAAGCTTCGTGATATGTCTACTTTTCATAATTACAAAGCTTGTATAAACTCACTCTGTCTTTCTGGTAAAAGGTGTGTACACGTTATTTCTCTCACACCCATTCTCAGATCAATTTGAAATTTCGCACAATCATTCATTGACATAGACAAGACATAAATCAATTAAAAAAAAAGCAACCAAAAAATTCAATTAATTACTGGTACTGGTATTTCGTTTGATTCCAACTAGGGAAACTATTCCTTATAGCTAAATTTGTTGGGTTTAGTCTCTTTAAATAGTTATTAACGCTATTTCTCCCTCACGCATTCTCCAATCAATTATTTATTGTACCTAACAAAACGTGAATCAATGTAAAAAATACCCATATAGTCAATTAATTATTAGTAATTAATTATTTTGTTTGATATCGAATAAGGGAAATAACTTGTACATTATCGATAGATATATTTAAGGGCGAGTTCTTTCCCTTTTGGTAAGCTTTGCTTTTTTAAAAGATTCTTTTGTTGTTTTATTTAATTATAAAGTGTATTATCGCTTAATATATATGTGTGTTCAATCTGTTAACGATTTCTACTTTAGGATTAACTTAACCCGAATACGCTATTCTGCCTCAACGTGGCACTCGGCTGGAAACGATCACTAGAGGAAGTGATTAGGCTAAATGAATAGCAAAACAAAAGTCCTGTGGGAGTGTCCAAGGGAATGCGAGAGCTTTCCGATTGCACGGTGAGGAGTTAAAAGATATCTTCCACGCCCCTGTCGATAATCCATGCGCCGTTCCTCAAGGGACCGTTACACTAATGGCAAGTCCTTCACGGTTAGCTTGGTAAAACATAGGAAATGGTGGGGGTTCCCTATGTGCTCGGCCTTCGTCCATGGATTCTAGTTCATGCGCCTGCAGTTCCGGATATATCGGAAATAGCAATGTTTTACATACACATTGACTTGGGCCTCTTCCAGACAGAACGGTTTGTTCAAGCAGGCTTACACGCCTAGAGTTCGAAGAGCCTTCGGCTCAACTCTTTTGGCAATCACACGGATTAACTTAAAGATGGATTCTGTTAGTTCAAGAGATCCCCGGCATTCAGTGGATATTTGCTTATCAGATGTAACTTCCTCAAAATACGGCGACGTATTCAGCACTCGAATCCATTGAAACAATGCTAGTAGCTAGTTAGGACGTGTGGATGGCCTTGTGGTAAACGATTTGGACTGACATCATGATGATCCAGAGTTCAAATCCTGCCCCCTGTCATCCTCTGCCATCATTCAGAAGGTTAGGACTAGGACATCATCATCATCAAACTAATTGGATTAGGAAATCATCAACATCATCATCATCAAACTAATTAAGCTAGGACATAGTAGGCTAGTCTTCATTTCTGAAATGTTAAGTCAGTACTAGCAGATGGATTCTTCCTTGTATTAACAGTGATTTTCGCTCTTTGTGAACTAGAAAAAACAACATATTAAATTCCTGGGTGATTTTATTTAACTCAAACTCATCCCATTTGCAGGGCCGGCCTTAGGCGTAGGCAAACTAGGCAGCCGCATAGGGCCTCCACTTGGTGGGGGCCTCGCACAGGACTAAAGGACTAAAAAAACAACAACAATGTTTTAAAGACAGTTTGTATGGAAACACAAACTCAAAATCGTCCCCCGGAGTGGCCCGCTCAGGCAGGTACAAAGGCAGGTTTCAATATTTTCAGATAGAATATCAGAATCTATGAACTACGAACTGTCAATAGATACAACCCTATCACTAAAACCGTATCTTCATTGATACAGAAAGAGACGTGCTCGTGTCGAAAGTGTTACCGATGCTGTTGTAATTTGAATAGTTAGTTGGACTAACGATTTTAGCCTATATATATAATTTCAGTTATTTGTCATTTTTTGATATAGAAAGGCAGGTTTTTAATGAATTGCCTAATTTTATTTTAAAACTGTTTTTTTATGAGGCCTAATTCATTTTGGGGCCACCAATTTCGCTTCGCCTAGGGCCTACAAATATCCAAGGCCGACCTTGTCCTTTGGAAGTATTATTACAAACATTTTAACCTTTTATGTTGTCCTGTTTGTAGGCCCTACTGTGCTGTATCTTTCTCTAATTGAATACAATGAATACGCATGTCTACATAAGGAAATCAAAGTGATAGGTCTTCATTTATTATTGTTGTTTTTTTTTACGAATGTTTTTTCTTGCCTTATTTCTCTAGGCCTAATTAAGAAACAAATGTGAATAGGTAATACACGAAGCACTGCAGTTAACTAACACTTTGTCTCACCTGAATTCTGTTTGAATCATGATGATAACAAAATTATAGATTCTATTTTGGCATGGGCTGTTGAACTAAAAGAAACATAACCCTGTCATCAGTGAAGCATTTTTTAGACTTGGTATCGACTAGCTGGACACCTTCTCCAGTAATGGCAAGTTTCATAAAACCTAACAAAAGTTTTAGAAGAAAAAACATTTTGTTTTCATACAGGTGCATGAGAAGTTTGTCTTAGTATGATTCAATGCTGGTTATGCTAAACGGAAGTCGCGTCTGACTGTCGACGTCTAGAGATCATAAACCTTAACCCTAGCCTTGCGCTTTCTTACCTTATGAGATCGCCCCTTCCCTCCCCCTGGATCCGCCAGTGATATAGGCTAGGCTAAAAAGAAACCATCTTTATATAACATTTGTAAATACATTTTCTGAGAGTCTTATAAATGAAGTCTTTTGTGTCTCCAGAGTGTGCAAATAACGGACGTATTGTTAGCTATGTATTTTTAAAAAGTAGGGACGGCCCTGTGGCGTAGATAGGGTGGGGGAGGGTCAAATTTGAAAATCCCCCCGGGCCCCCACTTGAGGGTGGGTCCCAAATGAGTGTCCAAAATTTGTTTTTACTTTTAAATATTACGCCATTATCTCATGTCATGATGTCGAATGTCAAAATGCAAGGGCCCCTAAAGAGGTCAAGCCCCCACGCGCCCCCAAATCCCTAGCTACACCACTGCCTTAAAGGGCCCACATACACATTGTATTGAATTTACATTATAAAATCTACTTTCTTAGCTATTAGCCTACGCTTGGAGGAATTGTTATTATGTAGGCTTGGTTCGCGATCTGTCAATAAAACTTTCCTGGCATTGTCTATTTTAACAATTTATTTTAAAATATCTCCCTTTTTTTTTTTCATTTTCTTTAGGTTCCATAATGATTATATCACCCGCTCTTTCCCCTCCACCATTTCTCCTTAGGATATTCGTGTCATATTTTATTGCTCAAAGTCAAAGAACCTAAACCCGATCTTTGAATCACATTTAAATGAATTATGTAGGCTACACAGATTGTATAGGGTGAACAAAATCATGAAAATGCAGTTTCATGAGTCTGTCTAAAATCTAAATATTTAATAGAATCACATTATCTTTTGTTAAGTACCGGTATAGATCTAACTCTACATTACCATACATAGATTATATCCTCTTTCTATAAACAAATAGAACGAGACTAACACCTAGATCTCGAAATTAAAATTACGATTTGATTTCAGTTTTTATAAAAAATAAAGTAGGCCTTCTTTTGAAAAGGCGGATAATATTTGCAGCTTCCGGTTATCACTTTGTTGAACGAGTCGCACAGTTCTTATGAAATGTTCTGTAGTTTTCTTGAAAATTCACACCAAGATATAAATAGAACTACAGTGGCTATTAAATGTATTGCATTACTTACTTAGACACTTCCGCGCAGCCGCATATGGCGGCAAGTCTGTGCATAGATCGATCCCCCAACGCTGTTTAGAGCCAGTTCCCAGCTGGTGTCCACGTTGTGTAGATCTACATCTTCCATAAAGACATAGCGTAGAATTTGTCATTGTTCCAGGGACTTAAATACTTCTAGTGGTGCCACATTTCTCCCTCAAAAGTTACGGTTTGCGGGCTTTTTTCAGTGCATGGACCAAAGGTTTCGAAATCGCCCCCCCCCCCCCCTTTCCACCAAACTGTTCTGAGACAAACAAGCTTCACTACATTCAAGAAGACAAGGAATAACATTAAGACCTATCTGTTCAGAACTTTTTTAGATTAATTAGTACTTTTAACTCTTGTGTTTATGTCTAACTCGCTGCTGAGGACAGACGTAGACCACCGGTGAACAATAGTTATGCTTGCTCTGGATGTGGCAAAATATGTAGGTCACAGCTGGGGCTGCGTATTCATAGGACATACTTCATTCCTCATTAATCTTCAGACTCGAAGACAATCCTTATTATGTCTGTTAGGTTATTGTAGCGCCTTGAGCCTACATTATGTCTGCTAACAGCGCTTAATAAAATTATTATTACTGACAAGCAACGATCAGACAAAATATGTAGGTCACAGCTGGGACTGCGTTAACACGGGAAATACTGCATTCCTCATTAATGTTCAGACTCGAAGACAAGCCTTATTATGTCTATTATGTTAATATAGCGCCTTGAGCCTACATTATGTTTGTTAACAGCGCCTAACAAATACAATTATTATTACTAGCAAGCAATGATCAGACAAAATGTGTAGGTCACAGCTGGGACTGCGTATCCACGGGAAATACTGCATTCCTCATTAATCTTCAGACTCGAAGACAATCCTTATTATGTTTGTTAGGTTAGTGTAGCGCCTTGAGCCTACATAATGTCTGCTAACAGCGCTTAATAAAATTATTAATACTGGCAAGCAACGCTCTGACAAGGAAGAGAACACTTGCAACATCCTGAATGTTTAATGACTTTGAATATACACGACAGACACGATGCTGTGAACTATCATTACACACTTCTCTGTGGGACACAAATAACAGATTTGTCCTCACAAACAGAATAGAACATAGAAAGCATGGGATAGTCTTCTGCATGTACAGTAGTCAAATATAGAGAGAGAGCATTTATAAATCCAGTTATCTACCCGTATGTCTAGTAGTAAATAGTTTAGAATTTTTTTTCTTTCAAAAGTGATACATTTGTTGACTTAAACAAATACAAGTAAATAGAACAATCTATGAATTAAAAAATAGGAAAAAAAACACAAAGAAAAAAATTAAGCAAAAGGAAACAAAACCTAAAAGAATCAACTGAAAAAAACAAAAAAAAACTTAAGTGCCAGAATTATTTTCATCTATATAACAATCTTGTATTATTAGCCAAGCAACTTTAAAAGATTCAGAAAATAGAGGGGGGAAAATCATTAAAATAAGTGATTCGTATTATTATCAGTAAGAAGAATCATAAATGCCTGACATATAAGAACAAAAAAAAAACATCAATTTATTTCTGATAAGGAAAAAAAATGATTTTAGAGGATTAAATATGTGTCTAAAAAGATTTGGCAATTTACCATCATGTTCCATATTTTCTCCATGAAATGATCTATTTGATCTAAATAACAGGTATATTTGCATTGCAACAGACCAATGTTACAACAAAACAAGAAGGCCAAGTCCAAATCCAGAAGATTTTTTTAGCTCAGAATTGTAAGTCCCTGTGTCAAAGAAGCTCAAAAACAAATCCCATTTTCTTCAGAAGGAGATGCAGTGGTTAAGCGGTACAGCACTTAGCTTCTGAACCGGGGGTCCCGGGTTTGAATCCTGGGATTTCTAATTTCGGGATCTTTGAGCGCCTCTGAGTCCACCCAGCTCTAATTGGTACCTGACATTAGTTGGGGAAAAGTAAAGGCGGTTGGTCGTTGTGCTGACCACATACCCTCATTAACCATAGGACACTAGAATCCAAAGATACTTCACTTCATAATATGACCACAATTTCTTACTGCAATCTTAAACATTAAGTCAGTTTGCTTATATGAAGAACGAAAATGTATTTTAAAAAAAGCTCATATAAGCATCAATTGCAAAAGAAACTTAAATTCAAGGGTCTGTTCTTTTCTCACAAAACAACTGGAACATCTTAACACAAGAATAAAGCCAAAAAAAGAGTCATTCCCCTAAAAGCTCAGTTCAAGATGAAATCATAAAAAATGTATTTTAAATCTAAAGAAAGTCCACACAAAAAAAAATGCACTCAACAATCACTAATAGGTTGGCTGAAATTGTACAAAGCTGGAATACAGATGGCTTAATAATTAAAAAATAATTCAAAATTCCTAATTAGCATAAATTTATTTTACTAATGTAGAGAAATAGGAAAAAAAACTTCTGTTGATACAAAAACTAAAACAAGTCATTTAATTAAATATTCATCAACAACATTTAGTGTTGTTTTTGCAAACCATATTTTGTTATACAGAGCACAAAGAAAAACAAATCTAGAACCAAAAAAAAAAAAAAACATGTATGAGATTATTAAAACCATTCAGTGGATGCTATTGAGTATATGTGAGCAAAGTTTTTCATCTTTCATGTCACAGTAAGAAAAAAAAATGAAACTACTTTACTGTAGATAATAAAATAATAATTATTTTAAAAAGGTTGATTTTTTATCAAAGGACAAGGAGTTCAGGTCGATTTTGTTAAATTGTTTGTCAGTGTTCCGTTAACCTGGGCAAGCACTAAAATGAAATGGGCATTTTTACTATACAGACAGGTAGTGAACATTATCTGCATGGAAATGATCTAGAACAAATGTATTGGAAGTGGATCTGATTAAGTCATTGTATGTAATTACTATTAAGGAGTGCCATTCTACAATATAATGTCTGTGTGGTCTAAGAAAGAACTAAATGCATCAATTCACAATGACAAGATTACTTTGTGTAGCTCTGGATAATGAATATTGGAACAAAAAAAAGGTTCACTAGGACACAGCAGCCTCTAAACGCAAATATGAAACGTTAAGCATACTAAAGTGGCAACACAAGAAAAAAGTGAGGCAGCAAAGATTAAAAAAAAAAAGACAGTGGCAAGGATGTAACCTAAAACTGAAAATACAGACACCTTTTTTTTTCTTATAAAATTGTTTACATTTGTCAAGGAAATAAATAAAAGTAAATGAAATAAATGGATGTTTATAAAAAAAAAAAAAAAAAAAAATAACAACAGTAATGAAAAATGTTAGTAACATACAACTCTACAGATACAAAATCACCTGTTCCTTTTATGAGACTCTGAGAAGGCATACAATATCTGCAAGAACAAGTTTGTGTTTTATCCTATACATCAGTTCCTAAGTATTTACAAAACATTCTGTCTCTATTTCTCTCATTCAAAACTAGCTTTGCTATTTATTAGTATGATAGATAATGTTCCCCCTTTATTGGTTAACAATGAGTGGGTGTGAGCAAAAAACAAACAAATTGCCTACCCATGTTCTCACCCTAATCCTGCCTAATACCACTAACGCTAATTATATTAATAACATGCTTAGCGAGTATACAAGGGAAAATAAAGTGAAAGAACAGATAATTCAGGCAAGACAATGTAAGAAAAGCTTCTCTTTGAATAAATACTTAACTTCTGACACATTAAAGTGTTTACAATTACAACCGAATCCGGTTGAAATATATAAGAGTAGAATTGTTTTGGTGCTAATGACAGGCTGATCCGATTAACCAGACTCATTTGTATAGTAAAATTGATTTCGATACTTAAGAATTCAGTTTGAATAAGCGGCAAGTCCAATTAACTGTTGGTCTGATTAACTGGATTTGACAGTAGTTCATCCAGTAACTCAAGTAAATGCTATGCCCTCTACACACAAACAATGAAACATACCATTTTAAATTTTCTCATGTATAATGTAAAAACATTGGAATCACTACAGTGTGACCCAAACTAGAATCCAGAGCATTCTGTAACACAGACCTTATTGCTACATGGCATACAAACAGTTTTTGATACATTGTAACTCTAGTGTTTTCATGTATAATGTTCAAACATTGGAATCCCTACAGTGTGACCCCAAACAAGAATCCAGAGCATTCTGTAGCACACACCATATTGCTACATGGCTTAAGACAGTCATAATAAAACTTAAAATCATTCTCCCCGCCATTCCCTGCATTCATTTAAAGAGGTTTAGGCTAAAAAATCATTTATACATTATTTATACGCACACCACGGGTACAATCCAAAGCTGAAATGAATTTACCAACATTAGCATAACTAAATTTGTGCATTACTACTGTAACCTGATAGAAAGTGTTTTGTTATTCTTTTAAAATACATGATGCAATTCTTTTGATGTACCTCTCCTTCCTAAAAAACAAAAACAACAATGCTTCAAATCTATAAAATATGCATCAGCATTTTGTATTGCATCATAAAGAAGTTTGAACAAATGAGTTTATACAAAATAAAAGTCCAGGTATTTTTAAAGTTTCTTTCTTTCTTTTTTTTTTTTCAAATTTTATATAAAATAAATAAAGTGATAAAAAAAAATTAAAGAAACAACAAAGCTTTTTGTGTACTTCAAGACAAGGATCTAAGTCTAAGTACTTGAAGACAGGATCTAAGTCTAAGTACTTCAAGACAAGGATCTAAGTCTAAGTACTTGAAGACAGGATCTAAGTCTAAGTACTTAAACAGGATCTAAGTCTAAGTAATTCAAGACAAAGATACAATTAATGTGTGATACATGTCTTTATCCTCATTCTCATTGAATACAAAGAACTGACACATAATTTACCTGCAATAGTTTCAATATGTTCATTAACAAGAGAATAATATAACAACATTACAATGAATACAATTCGACTGGTGAGACAAAGGTGACAGTGAAAAGGCATTTTTTTTTTTACAAATCTTTTGAGTACTGGTATAAGATATGCACAGTGCTTGATAATACAGGACAGATTGCTCATGTTTTTCTTGTTTAATTGGCATGAAGCATCGTGCAATGTTTAAGATCAATTAGTGATAATGATCTGTGATAATGTGTTGTATAATGTACATGATCTGTAATATATGTGTGTGTAAAATTGCTGATGATACATTGTTTACTGTGTATATCATTAATAATATAAAGTTTTTGTGTACAAGGTCAGTGATGTTAACATTTTAGAGTGTACATCAATGATTCTCAACATGTGGTCCATGGACAGACCCCCCCCCCCCCAAAAAAAAAACAAACAATTAAACTCAACGCTCATTCTCATTTGGTTGAACACCTGCCTAGACACAAACAGGGCAGGTCTTAGGCCAATTGTTCCAAGCACCTGGCAAGGGCCCCACAATTTACATTAAGCATATCACAATCAGTCAGGCTTTGAAAGATGTAGGATTTAAAAGGTTAACATATTCAGTGTATCGTGATATTGGCATAACATTAATTAATCAACTGGAACCTATTGCTTTTGAATTGCTTCCTATGCATTTTGTATAACAAATGTTCATAAAATGATCTAATTAATAGTAATAGTTGTTATTGTTTAAAAAAAAAATTAAAAGAAAGTCCTCGCGAGCAACCATTAGATTGGGCCCCGCAACTTGTCAGGCCAGCTCTGGACACACAGTGTCTAAATGTTCCTGTAGCCTTCAGAGATAGTTGAGGTTGAGGTTTATTGTTTGCGCATGAACCAAAAACAATGCATTGACAATGTGTTCTTTCATCTTCCATTTAATTCTCCTTTAAATCTGTCTGTATGTACACAAGAGAAACAATTTCAACACAGGATGAAAGGATAACTGTTTCCTGTTTACCATAACAACACAAAAACAACACAGCCAGATTTGTATAGTAGTACTAGCAGTACAGAAATGTGTAAGCATAAATAGACGTAATATAATACAACTTCAAATATTGCATTGATTTCAAGTAGTTGGTACATGTACAAGATGTACAAGACTTATATAACACAGAAAAACTAACATAAAAGATGAAAAATTAAAAAAAAAAAGATCTTGCACCAAGAATTGCAGTGCATGTTCTACAATTATTTTAAGACTAACATCACATAGTCCATACAAAATGAATAAGTCCCTGTGATCATAGATTCTATAATATAGAATGTATATATTGTCCAGACACACATACTAACTACCTTTGATTACATCTGTTAGGATATTTAGCATGCCACTATACACTGTGAAAAAACTTGTCCATTAATCTATTTTTAATCATCCCACTGTGATGCCCTGCTGTCCTCCAGGAGGTTTGGGCTAGGATGTAAATATCTTCTTTCTGAAGAAATGTCTAAACCAGTGGTTCCCAAACTTTTTTGGCTCGTAGACCCCTTAAGTGTTCATAGACCCCAGGGGGTCTATATAGACCATTTTGGGAATCATGGTCTAAACCTACCAATTTAAGTCAAATGTCAATGAATGGGCATGAACAAGTCTCATATTTTAAAAGTTAGGAATACAATTATTTAACCCATCCATTACTTTGGTCTCAAAAGAGAGTTCATTTTTGGTAAATTTTCTACCTTTCTCCTATGCCTATGATGCAGAGATTAAGCCAGCATTCTTTAGCTACTTATCAAACCTCCAATAGAGAGGGACAGAAAGTTTGTATTGTGTCTGACTAGTGTCTCTTACCCAAGCATACAAAATCACACTTGAATAGTAATAGCAGAATAAGTTTTAATTGATGAGTTTAAAAAAAACAATTAGCAGATAATATAGTAGAGACAATAGTAAAGAGCTCTATAACAGATACTGAGAAACATATTTATGTAAAAATAAATGGGGGAAAAAACAGCAACTAAAATAAAAAAATTTTTTGTGAAATAAAGGAACAACAAAACTTTTGAAATGTTGCAAATTCCATGGCATTACAACTCAAATGTATGTCAATTATACATCCTCAACAATACAGATTTAAAATTAAAAAAATTTTTTTTTAACATACTTTGAATAGTAACTTTTTAAACAAACAGAATGCATGAGTCGTATAAGATTACAATTATATTATTGTAACAAATGCATGTGTGTATCATTACAAGGTCAAATATTACAGTGAAGTTGTCTTTGTTACATACCCACACATGTCATGAGGTGCAATCAAACCTCGTTAGATTGATACTGCTTATATTCACCCAGCATCCTGGTTGAGCATCGGAAGTTGGGTGGGCCCAGTCATCTAAATGACATTTTTGGGTTTTATGTTGTGGCAAGAGTGGAACTCTTTACCATATAGCCTGGCTTTCTGGAAACATTTGCAATGGTAGACGGATATTACTTTGCTCAAGGCCTCTGTGCACAGTACATCTTGCATTACACAATCAGGGAGTTCTAGTTTTATCAACCTAGCTTAAACCTAACTTCATGCATTAAGTTTGACATAACGAGGTTTGAAAGCACTGTGTTCAGAGAAACAAATGTGATACATCAAAATGAGATCAACGTTGCTGTGCTCCATGTAGGACAATGAATAATTGAGAAGAACAAAAAGAAAAAGGTCTGGCTTGATTGGAATGCTAATGAAACAGATATCTTAGTAGTTTAGTTCAAGAATCCACAGATCTACCTGGTTTTAATCTGGTCGAAATATTGGCACTTTTGGAATGAACTCTAAGACTAATACCTAGAGAAAAAAAAAAAAAGCTAATTCAATTTTACTTCAAATTAATTCTTGATAGCTATTTGATGTAGCAAATGAACATGTGTATCAAACAAACAATGAACACACTTTGAAAACAATTATATTAAAAATAAAACAAAATTTAGTTGACTTTTTGTTTGAAAACATCAAAGCGTAAAATTTGACATGGAATATCAAATATGACATATATATAAATATTCTATCTCTATATATATATAAATATAGCACTTGTATTTTTACTTTACTTATGCGACCAAGTTTTGAACCAACCATCATTTAGTTTATTATAAACCTTGATAAGAAAAAAAAAAGTGCTACTTACATATTCCATCATGCTGCTTGAATCGCAACGTTGTTTATTTAGTCGCCACGACAATCCAAGCTAAAACAAAGCATAAAATTTTAGAAAATCGAATTTGTTAATTAATAAGATAACAAAAATAGTATAAGAAGTTTAGCAAAGTGAATACAACATCAGAAATGGCATTGAGTGGGAAAAAATTAAGGGAAAAACAAAATGAAACTAGATTCATGACAACATTTCTTGCTCTATGTCTATTGAAAATTTATTTATAATTAGAGCTTGAAAAAACTGACTATCTGAATTTCAAGATATAATATAGTCTGTCTTAAGATGTATGTATTTAGCTCCATTTTAATTAGAGTTGAACAGATCAATTTCAAATAATTGATTTAACTACCACATTCAAATATAAACGTAAGCTCATCAATGGTTAACTATTGAGTTACAAGAGTATGTACCAACATTTTTTTTTGAGCCTCCAAAAACTTATTGAAAATACGACAATAAATGAGACAACTTCTACTTAAGTGCTATTTGTGAGGTTAACACATAATATTTCTAATATATATTAGTGAGGTTAACACATAATAATTATAATATATGTTAGTGAGGTTAACACATTATAATTCTAATATATCTCTTAATGATGCCAAAATGATTTTATTATCTAACTTTTGGGATGATTTGTTGAAAAAAGGGGGTAACTAAAAATGCTATAGCACAGTTACTTGACTGTAATGCTCTTAGCTTTTTTTTTCTTTCTAAAAATACTAAAATTACAATGCTGTGTTTTATATAAATGGCCAATATCAGTATCTCAAATCATTTACCTTCTGATATAAATGACTGTTTTCCCAGTCTAAAACTTTTTCCAAAGAGTGTCGTGTCTGAAACAAAAATAAGTGTTACTAATTTCTAGTTAAGATAAGTATTTTACACTTGACCATGGCACTCTCCCACTAAGAGTTTTCTAACTACAATTTTTTAATAATTCATGAACGCTAAAACTTTAAAAGGGTACACAAGCAGTTATCACTCTAATCAAGTATAGAAGAGAAACAAAAAAGAAAAATTGATTGGAATGGTTTTAGCTGGATATCCAATTTAGGCATTCATGAGACTAAGGAAAAAAAAAAATTTTCTCCACCTATGTTTAGCTAAACATATTCTCATAAAAATCCCAAGCTTGATACTTTAAGTGACAGTAGACTAATTACTTTTAAAGACAGCCCTTGACCATAATTGAATTCTTTAAAGCATTCTTTTGTTCTAGGCCCAACATATTTTTTTTTAAAGAAATAGTGTTAGCAAAGAATACATTATATTTTAGTCTTTAAAGTCCCATCCAAGAATTTATTTTGTTTATTAATAAATGAACTGACATAAACCAATGATAGTTATGGGGTTTTTTAATGGTAGATTAATCAGTTTGCATACCATATACTGTGATAAAGTCCAGGTCTAGATCTAGATGCAGTGAGAGACCCTTTTTGTAATTAATTAAACTTTTCTCAAGTCAAAAAATGCAGAACAGAAACAATAAATAATATTGATTATTTGCATTAAAAACCACAAAATTGTAGTTCACTCAAGCCTCCTATGATTTAGAAAAAGCTTCCTAATGTTTGAGACATACCCGTTTACTGAGACATACTACTGGCCAAAGTGAGCAGCCGAGAGTACAGCAACAACATATGCAGCCACAAAATAGCCACTTCACATTTACAGGCAGCGCTTTACGCAGGACATTGTTGATTCTCGTAATAGTCGCTTTGAACTCTTCTGGTGCAACCTAGAGAACATTTTTAGTATGGTTTAAACAATGTTATACTAGATAATTCAGGAACCCATGCACCTTATTTTAAACAGTATAAGTATTAAACTAGATAATTAAGGAACTCATGCACCTTATTTTAAACAGCATTAAGCTAGATATGAGAGATTCTTGTTTGTTTTTAGAAATTAAAAGGGACTAATTTTTTTTTCTTCTTATTTTGGGAAAAGCTTCTCTTTCACAACTATCAGTTTTTGCAACATTGCAGATGGTGCACTGGTGTACATCATAAACACTGGTGCAGGGGCAGAGTTCAACAATATAAAGAAAGAATATGTGTGTTTCAAACCTCACATATCAGTATGGCATGTGTTTAGTTTAGAACAAACCTATTTACACTTTATCTGGTCCTTTATAACCAATTAAATCATACTATGTTGTTCCTTATGGGGAAAAGTTTCAGTGTTGGAAGAAAATTCAAAAACCAATGATGGCTGAGAATCCAGATACCATTTTTTTTTGCTATTATGAGATTTCAAATTTATGACAACTATTCCATCTCAAGTAAATAAACTGCAAAAACTCTTTTTGTAGTCCACAAAATTATTCTAATGCAATCAATACCTTTTTTTAAAAAAAAAAACAACATTTCTATGCACATTTCCAAACATGAGGAGAAAATAAATAAATATCTATATTAGAAGAATCAATACAAATTATAACAAACCTTTGCAGCAAGACGTGGTGGGAAATCTGTTTCAAACTTATTGCTTAATCCAAATCTAAAAAAACAAAGTAAAAAAAAATAGAACTGGAGCCATAAGATACATGTACTTCTTGGCAAAATAAAAAATTTAAACCAATTATAAAGCCAGCGTTTCTCAAACTGTGGTGTATGCCCACCCATAGAGTCGCAATATAAAACAAGGTGGGTGCGAAGGCACACAATTTATCTTAAAGTTATAATCCATGTTTGAATTTTTATGATACAACTCCTTTTGGCTTATTCATTTCTGAATGGTTGATTTTCTTCTGAATGTAGTACATTGTTCTATTGATAATTTTCTTCATGACAAAGGACCACAACAAGAAATATTACTTGAAGATGATCTTACAACATATACGCCCATTACAGACAGCGCTGCCTTCTTTTTTTACTTGACTAAAATTGACATTTGTTGTTTTTTTTTTACTACAATGAAAAGTTCCTCCAAGATGCCAGGAGAATGCATTCTGAAGCTCAGAATGAAAGAAAATGGCTTTGTTCTTGTTGCCATCATCCAGGACTCCAAGAATAAGGATATTGACACACAAATCAATAAGCTAAATATAGCAGTAATAGACAGGGTTAGTAGCACTTTTTCAGGACAAGATTTTAGGAGATTTTTTTAAAAAGAAAATATGACACACACATAAACGTGCATGCATGTGCACACATCTGATTGATATTTTTTTTTAGAAAAGGTTGCAGACCCTTTTTGATTCAGATGAAGCTTTCAATTTTGTCAATTAGTAGCCCATACAGCCATTGAGGTGCTCAAAAAATTGGTCTTGATTGCCTTCTTGGGAAGAGAGTAATTAAAGATTGTGTAAATTTAGAATTTGTGGGGTTACTGGCATAGCTGTGGGTGTAGGTCAAGTGACAGTCACTGTGGCATCCTTTTTGTCATTTACAAATATGGGTGCAATAATCAGGCAGCCATCTGATTAACCAGACTCTCGCTTGTATTTATCGAATTTCAGATGCGATTGAAGTGCTGCTCACCAATGTTTGAAATGTCAATTCATTTATTTTTTTTACAATGACGACAAAAAGCTTTAGTGTCACTGATTTTAGGAGATTTGTAGATCTAGATATATATATCTTTTTCAATCCACAGTGCATTAAACAATATCTCGTATTTAGGTATTTTGATAAAAATGTAGATCTAGTAAATCTAGTATTCTTGAACAGTCAACTGATCGAACAATCAAGTAGATTAGATCTATGATTTTCATATTTAATAAGACTAGATTCTAGATCTAGCTGAGAATGCTTAGTAAAGATCAAACACATTGACACATAAGAAATGTAGATTAGATCAAGACTTACAATCTAGATATAGGTCACTAGATTTAGATCTATTTATTTAATTAACAATTCACAGAAGTAACATGATAATGTAGTCCGATGAAAATAAAAGGGCACAAAATGAAACAGGAAAAATTAAATCTAAAAATTATAAGATCTGAAGATGCGTAACGTAAATCCAATTTGGATGAAAATCAATGTATTTACTGAAAAAACTATCCGATCATAATTGTCAAGAAGCAGTAAACACATTCTGAACAGTCAAAATGCTAATTTCAAATTCCCCCCCCCCCTTTCTTGGCGATAGCCCATACTCTGATTTAATGGAACTGAACTATTTTTTAATGCTGTTTCTTTTTCTGATCGGCAAAATTCCAGGACATTCAAGGAAATATTTTTAAATTCCAAGAGATTTTGTGGACGTTTTGAGTCTTTTGAAACTCTAGGATTTCCAGGACATCCTGGTCATGGAATAGACCTCAAATCACCAAAACGAACGGTTACGTGTACGTGAGTAACCATTGATAAATCAAGGAAAAAAAAACTTCATAGCATTATTGATTTGAATTATGTCATAAGTTGTATAGAAGAGATAGGGAAGCATGTGGCTCAATGTTGTTTGTTTACATTGCTGAATGAACAAAAAAAAAAACTGCCACTTAATAACCATTGTTGATTCAAATTAGGTCGTAATTTGTAATAATTGTATATAGAACTTCAAATAGAAGAGATAGGGAAGCATGTGGCTCAATGTTGTATTGTTGTTTGTTTAAGATTAAAGAATGAAATCCATTTCAAGAAGAGGCAGAAACCCTAAAAAACTTACTTTTTTTTAGTTTGAAAAGGTCTCTAGAGACTCGACTAAAGTCTCTAGGACTATATTTTTTTTTAGTTTGAAAAGGTCTAGTCTCGACAAAAGTCTCTAGGACTATATTATATAACTATCTCTAGACTAGACAAGATTGAATTCTAAATATAAGACTAAGTCAGACTAACGACTTTTAATAATATAAGTTGACTCTACTACTAGACTCTACTCTCTAGTACTAGTCTAGTACTAAAAGCTAGCTAGAATAGAATAGCTAATACTAGTAATACTTACTAATACTAAGTAATAGCTATCTAATTAAAGTTAGAATAAAAGTAGATCTAGAAGCTAGAATGAAGAATCTAGATCTACAGTAACTTACGTTTATCAAA
The DNA here is from genome assembly GCF_947242115.1 of Biomphalaria glabrata. NCBI lineage: Eukaryota > Metazoa > Mollusca > Gastropoda > Planorbidae > Biomphalaria > Biomphalaria glabrata. Next base: position 11,036,093 of record NC_074718.1, read on the forward strand.
CAAGTTAAGCTCATTCGCCGACATATTTTATGTTTGAATTTGTGTATCTCCGTAAAAATTAGACCTAGAAAAAAACTGATTATATCTATGAACTCCTCATCCATTTTTCTTAAAAAGTAGACATGTTTTATTCTATTACTACTCAAAGTTAAACTTATATTTGATGTTAAAGTGAGTCAGGTCGATGATTTCAAAAGCTTAAATTATCGAACACTTTTTTACCTTTATCTTATCTTATCGAACATATTAAGAACTTATCGAACACATGAGAAGTATGGTGTTTTAAAAGTGTTATAATCTTAAAGTTTTGTGAAAAGTATGGTGTTTCAAAAGTGTTATAATCTATATTTTTTTTTATTTATATCATTTTCTTTTTACGCCATGTCAAGACAGACAGATTTTAGTCATTTTCACATGGTCCACATCGAAGGAATCTATAATCTATCACTGATCAGCTCTGCTTAGAAACTGACGATGCTAAGCCCAGTAACGCATTACCGTAGTACTTATTTAGGTCTAAGCTATTTTGAGACATAAGGCCATTAATAAATTAAATCCAGATATTATCTATTTGAGGGAGAGCCTAATAAGCTTTGGTAGCCAATAGATAATCCTCTCCAAGTCATTGCAGGACACAACAGTTTACTTGGTTCACCTAAAAACAAAACATACGGTACGCGGCCCTACGTAACTAGCCACCGATCTGGCACGCTCAGTGTATGTAACAGCCCAAAAGTCAGTGCTAGATATTTTTCGATCTGGGCCGGGAAGGGGGGGGGGGGGGGTGCTGAAAAGCTATGGTAGCTTGCGAGCTGTGTTACCTATAGATGTAGATAGATCCGCCCTCCCTAAACCACCTGGTTGACAAAAAAAACAAAAAAAACACTGTATTTTAGAGCACGCTTAATATTTGTCACACACACACAAACAACATATCTATATATCTATCACGCCTAGTGTTTGTGATCTAATTAGCGGCTTGACCTTAGGTACTCGAATGATGGCTCCTCCCCCTTTCCCCTCAACATTGTTCTTACTACAACTTGAACAATGTTTTGGGGCTGCGTTGGTGGCCTGGTGTACACCTGTGTGTTGGGCTGTCACTGACCATTTTTTTGTTGTTGTGTGTTAGTCTGGTGGCTGCGTTTGGATTGAGTCTTGAAATTTACGTTGTTACTTTGCACTGAAAAAGTGTGAATGTTGGAGAGTGGAATTGTGTAAGAAGAAAGCGCGGGTAAGGGGGTGTAGGCAGAATAAGAGAGTGGTTAAATGTGTTATTGTTATTATTTTGAGTATTTGTGATGTTTCAAAGGAGTGTCTCTGTAGCGCATTATGAGCTTTATCATACTTTATGGTATAAGGTACTTTATATATAATTTTTTTAGACCCTGCGCCACATGTCTAGATCGAGAAGCACAACTGACTATGTATTTGAGGCTGACGTCACATTTTAATGGTCGATCAATTATTGATGATCTCTTGATACAGTGTCTGGACTGTTTCTCTCCCCCCCCCCTTTTTTTTTACCTACCAAAGACATTTTTATTTCAAAATACCAAATCTACATTCTAAACCTCCCCCTTAGCCCTTTCGTTTTATTAATTTCTCTTCACATCAAGCACATGCGCTAGGTATTGGTTTATAAAACATAAGAAGTTAATAGAATGGGGCATCTGAAAAGAAAAACACAACTGGATATATTCTAAATTCATTGTTCCTGTGTTAAATTCTATATTCCTTCCACCTATGGTAGCACAACGATGATAATAGCATCAAACTATATGTGTCATAAAATCAAGCTTTTAAAATGGGTACAATTAGTGCATATCGATGTAAATCTATTTACTTAGAAAAATATAGCACATTTACGGTAAACCACAAATAGCTGATACAAATTGTAACACATGGGTAATTTATATATGTACTTTGCATTACATTATTTTTAAAAATAACAATTAAAAATATATAATTTAAATATTTTGTGTTCTTTGGGTTATATCCCTTTGATGTTTATTTTTAACATTAAAATGGCGTTCGATATCTTACGAAGCTGAGATTGCTTATATAAAAACTGCTATTATCGAACACCCCCTTTTTAAACCTCAATTTTCATGTTTAGGTAGCAAAGGACACTTTAAAGAAAATTGTTGAAAATATTTCTCAGCCTAATTAGAAGCGTATTATATAGGTTTTGTTGAGCTGAACATCATTGGCATTAAAAAATACCCTTAACCCGAGACTCACTTCACTCTTCCCAAGAGGTCAAAAAAAGTGAAATTTTTATACCAATATTACCAATGCACTTTGAATATAAGTAAAAAAATCATCCTCGGGTGAAAATGAATCTAAATATAACTAAACTATAAAGAAATGGACGATGCACAATAGGAATGGACTAGTTTCGTCATAATCATCGAAATAAAGGAGAATTTTGAAAAATTCGATAAGTACCTTAAAACGAAGGTGTTCGATAGATGTAAGTTACTCTAGATCTAGATTCTATTTCTAGATCTACAACAACTGAGATTTAGTAGAAAGTATTCTTTTTTTTTTTTTTCATTTACTTTCATTATTATCAATTTTATGATTATCTCTCTAGCTTCAGTATTTTCATCTTGTAAATTCTTGTGTTAACTTCTCTAGATAGTGAGATAGTCTAGATTCTATTTTTTACTTTTGAATTCAATGAATTCTCTGACTTCTCTTGTAAATCTGGTTTTCTTAATGAATAATACCAAAGAATGAAAGATCTACAATAAATTAATTACAATTCATATTTTAGTAGAAACATACATTGTTACATTTCCAGCTCCTCTGATAATTATTGGATCTGGAACATAAATACTGTAACTATCAATACTGTTGGCTTCGTCTTCTCTTTCTTCATATATGGTGTCGAAGTCAGCCATTGTTTACAATACGTTCACATTGTCCAGGTGGTACTTGTTATGGTATTACTTTAAACTTTAAATATACAATTCAATGTCAGCTAATTCTCTATTTATAGATCAAGATGTACTTTGAATAAACACGGGTATTAGTTAAAGTGAGAGGATAAATCAATTAGTTGCGAAATTTTTGCAAACGAATAGGTTTATTATAATTTCAAACATAACTTATTTTATAATGTATTTTTTTTTTTTGTTGCAATATCTTGACTGGGCAATCGTGAACTAACAATTTGGCATAACAGTGGAAAAAATCTGATTCTGCTGTTACAAGTAAAAATAAAAACATGGCGCTTATTGGATAAACTAAAAATAAAAAACGTATCTTATCTAGACTATATTAATATGGCTATATAGCCTAATAGAAAAAAAATGCGCTTAGCAATTCAAAGTTTTAGATTTTATCACTTTATACCTAGATCTACATCTTGTTATTTGAAGATATAAAATCTGTCTATAGATTTAGATTAGATTCTATCCAAGTCTAAGCGTCGAAGCGATCCTTCCAAGAAAAAAGTTCCATCGCCTTCACTTGCATTTCAACCATTTCATGATTTGCAAACTCAAACTGCAGCAAAGTCATAGAAAATCTAGACTAGATTTTTAATTTTAGATCTATTTAACTATTTATTATTTTATTTTATTAGTAATAATTAATGATCAATCTTCGACTGGTGTTGATAATAATAATAATAATCTTTATTATCCGTAAGGAAATTTGTCTTACAATTTGTGCATTACACCAAACAAAAAACATTATAACTATAAGAAACCAAAGTGTACATTCACACCAGACTCACTCATAATTTACATGTGACAAAGTTTATACCAGATTGTTCTTATTTAATGATTTGATTGCCAGGGGAACAAAAGAGTGTTTGTGTCTGTTTGTCTTTGCTATCGGTGTCTTGTATCTCTTTTGTGATGGTAAAATCACAAAATCCTGACACAAAGGGTGATTCTTTATTTCGAGGATCTTGTTAGCTTTTTTATAGATGTTTGTCTCAAACAACTGCCCAAATGGGTTTTGTTTTTTGCCATTGATTTTGCCAGCAGCATTTAGGATTCTATTAAGTTTATTTTTATTTTTAATGCTCAGATTGCCATACCAGGCAGTGATATTGAAACTTAAAATATTGCAGATGTGAGCGTGATAAAACATAGCCAAGGCCTTTTGGCTAACATTAAACGAGGACAGTTTTCATAGTAGTCGTAATCTTTGCTGCCCTTTTTTGCTGATATAATCAGTATTTGCAGTATCACATCTGCCACATCATGATAATGATGATTAACTATTGATTTTGATTAATTTATGATGATTGATTAGAATCTTATCTTCAGTCACAATGAGTGAATCATAATGACAGTCTTTTCAATCAATTTAATTTAGACTCTGACTAATTTCCAAGTTGACATCCAAATCTTCAAATATTTGAAGAAAGGATTAATGGAAAAAGCATTAGATTTGATTAGATCTAGATCTAGAATCTGTGTAAATCTAGATTATAAATATTATTCAAAATTCATAAATTATTTTTAAAGATGGAAATCATGGAGAAAATGGAAGCAGCATTAGATAAAGGAGTTAACAAAAAGGATCTCTTGCAACTAGTTGAATTGGAATTAAATAAAGCTGGCTTAAAGACAGCTTCTCAGGTAGAACTAAAGACACTTGAATAGACAATTTATGTTGTTGTTTTTTCTGTGTATTATTGTATTCAGAGTGTGTTTAATTAAGGAGCCTTACCTTAAAACAGTGATGCCTACCTAGCCTACTAATTTTTGACAGTATGTTTTGGGCAGCGCCACTGCATAAAAATTGTCCGGTCCAGTACAACCAAACCTTTTGGTTTTATGATGCAGGGTGGGCTAATGTTTTTAAGTATCGGGTAGCACAGCATCTTGGGCTATGTATGGCCAGTGGGCTGTAAGTTGGGCATCACTACAATTACCCATAATTGGTCACTGTTTGTTTTTAGGTCTTTTGAGTTCGTTTTTTGTTTTTTTGCAAGAGCTATTCTTATTTTGGGATTTTTAGAAGATTCCTGAGTACATCCAGCTCTAATCAGTACCTGAAATTAGTTTGGCAAAGTAAAGGGAGTTGGTCATCAGCTGGCCACATGAATCCTCATTAATCGTCAGCCACAAAAACATGACTTCTACATCATTTGCCCTAGATAGATCGCAATGTCTGAAACTTGAGTGAAAGGAGTACTTAACTGTCTGGATCTCTAGACCCAAATAGCCTTAAAAATTTAGAAATCTACACCTAACTGCTATTTATATGTTGCAGCATACTTAGGGTTACAAGACACCAGCTCGCTCAAAGGATGAGAAAAAAAAAGAGGACAAATCGTTACAAAGAAGGCCAAAAATAATACAAAGTAATTTTGTAGGCTAGGCCTAGGCCTACAATTCAATGATGAAATATATCAATAAATTTTAGGTTGTAAAAGTACTATAATATAATATTTCTCAGACAAACAACTTGTGAAACTCCATGCATATTTTCTTTAGATTGTAATTTGTAATAAGAAAATCTTACACTGAAACAATTGTTAAATGAATAATAAAAATTATTTTTTAAAAGAAAAATTTACAAATTTTGAAGAGCTCCCAGTATCAGGTTTATGTGAACAGTTTTAGAGTCTCAACAATAAGAACTTGCAAAACAAATATATAAAAAAAAGATGAAGTCTAACTGTTAAATTAAAAGCAGTAAGCTTTATACTAATTGAACTAATTCAATTTCAACATAATTGAATGTCCCTTACCACAGTTGTGGTAAATGGATGATTGCCTGGTCATGTTATGCAATTAGGACAGTCGACAAATGGTCTGAGTTTTAACCCTGCCCACGTCTTTCCCCAGCTGTCTTGTAAGAGTTTTGTAGAAGGACAATCTTTACTTCTGGAGGGATATCTGAAAATTAGAAAACAAACAATTGATGAGTTTGATCTTGTAATTATAACCATGGCTGACCTCATGTTAGCCTTTCCTAGTTGTCTTCACATTCTTACCCTTTTTTCATTGTATGCAGTGGATCTAAAGATTGAAAAGAAGCATTTAAAATGTATGGGATTTTACTATTTTATTTATTATTAAAACATGCTCACTCACATTTTTGTAAATAATTGGGGGAAAAAAAATTCATTTGTTTTCAGACTCTCAGTACAACCGGGGAGTCTACTACAAGTTTTACTACAGAAACTGGTGAGTGGGGACAGTGCTAGGACTTCTTGGTACTTAGTTGCAGCATTATTATTATTATATATATTATATTAGTAGTATATAGGCCTAGATGTTGTGAAGGTTTGGTTCTGCTGAACTTGACCATTTTTTTGAGGTAATGCAGCCTATGACACATGAGTCTGAAAATGTTCAGGTACCAGTGAGACATTCCCATTTTTTAAAATCTCTCATGCGACTGTGTGTCCAAGTGTATACCGGTATATGTATATACCAGGAGCAGAAGTTTCTATGGAAGTGATATGTCTCAAGTCAGAAATTGCCTTCAACCCATAGTTTTGGCATCACAAATACACTGGTAACTTGTTTAGTGACTTACAAAAAACACTGGAACTTAACTTCACCTATTTATCATGTTTGTCTTAGGCCTATAACAAAACTTGTAGTTCAATTGACTATGCTATTAAACATAAGTTACTATGATGTCTTTAGGGTAAGGGATAACTTGCTAATGGTACAGAGGTCATAAATTTGAGCCTTATTTCATGCAACTTACATTTTTTGTATGGATGATCTATATTCTTTAAACTAGTCAGAATTGAATTAAAAATAAAAAACAGAACAAAAATCAATTCTGTTTATTTTGTAAATAACTTTAAAAAAAAAAGATTAAAAAATAAACTTCATTAAAATAAAAATTTAGAGCACTGAACTAGAAATAGAAAAAGACTTATGTTTTAAATGGAAAGTATTTTTAACATTACAAAGAGCCTTTTGTATTAGTTAATTTTGCATTATATTATATCTTTATTTATTATTAATTTCTTCCACTATTTTAGTGAGCTTCGATGCCTCAGGTATGCTGCATGATATATTCAATCAGTTGACTGAATATGGTGTGGAAATGGATGCTTATGTCCAAGCAATGAAAGAACATCAAGTAGCCCTTAGGGCAGAGCTACAACTTCTAGTAGAGTCACAGAAGAAGAGTTTGGAGCAAAAGTTGGAAGAGTACAGTACAAAAAGCCAAAAGCAAATGCATGACTTGCTAGAAGACCTCATTCTCCGCCAAAGCAAGGTTAGTCTGCAGGATTCCTCAAGGCAAGAGATTCTCCTGGCTCTTGGCAAGATACAAGATGATGTTGAGTCCCATAAGTTCCTCACCACTGATGCTTTCCGTAAAGAAACCAATGTTCTAAAGAAAAAAATGAATGAACTGACCGAGGCAATGGAAACAGGTTTCTCCATGGTCAAAACAAATATCAATGGTTTGAAAGATTCAGCGAGACTGATGGAAAGAAATATTCAGAAGTTAAAACTAGACATGCAGCAACAGAAAAACTCAGCTGGAGACTCTGTTCAGATGGTCATTGCAGGGCCCGAAGATGAAAAGAAGGGGGAAGATCTTGGGGAAGTCTCTGGATATGCAAACATTCCATTTCCTCTAAACCAGATGGACAACATGTTTGAACGTTCATACAGCTTACCTTTTCAAGTTTTTAGTTGTCCAAATTTAAATCTGCCCACCTCTTTTAGATCAGATGAAGTGTCTTGGCTGCCCCACCCTTTGTGCTTGCTAACCTCAGGTTTTGTAGTTATTTCCTATCTTTTTATGTATTGGAATTCTAGCCCATACTCTGAAGGTGGTCAAAGTTTGTGGCATAAATGGTTCAAATAGCCTAAATAACTTTTATAGCTGAATAATGTATGTTTAAAATTTTGATTTTTATTCTACATTTATTTATATTTATATTATAGATTGATAAACAGTATATACATATTTATAATTATTCTGTTTTCATTTAATAGAAATTAAGTTAAAAAAAATATAGTTGTGAAGATATAATTGAAGATGTAATGAGATCTATTATGCTTTTAGTACCTTAACATTTATTAAAATATATTTTACCTACTTTATTTATCTAGGGTCTGCTTTTTGTAGTGTTGACTTTACTTTATTGGATTTACTTGTATTGAGTGTCCTGTATATACTGAGAACATCCTTATAGGGGGAATCAGTAAATCTAATTTTCATTTGAAAAAGTACTACACTCTATCTGTTTGGCCTATCAGCATAGGAATATAGGCTGGAGTCAGATGATCATCACATGCAGGAAAATCTATTTTTGAGATCAAGATGGAAGGTTTAAATTGTTTTAAGTTTACAACTTTATGCCTGCAGCTCGTGAAAACTTTAAAATATAACTGGAATAGCCTTTTATAGTAACAAGTATGCTAGAACACTGCATCTAATTATTGCAAGTGTTTATGTACCACACAAGAAGTGAATTGTGAATAATATTATGTATATACTATGCTACAGATCAAATATTATTAAAGAGGAAAAAAAATTAAATAGAAAAACATACAATTTTAATACATTTATATTTATTTTGTAATATTAAGCTTTGATTTAGAGATAAAGAAATTATGATGAATATTGTAAGTTCAAAGTTGGTTAAATGTTTAGATACAAATCAAGAATATTATTGTTGGAAAAAGATAGTTAAATAGTTTGTTTTATCTATAGAAACAATAATAAATGTGAGAATATGGTGCTGTAAAAAAAAATGTGTTTGTTTTCCTGAGCATTGAAATAACGAGGAGACTTAAATAAATATTTGAATATATGGGAGCAGGTGAATTAAATTTAAGATTGATATTCTTGACTTTCTTTAATCAGACAAGCTTTCATGGAAACTGGAATAAATATCTTGAATATATCATCCATCCATCCCAGTAGTGCTACATGGGCTCTGGCCTGAGCATCCTTCTATTTACTACTCCTGAGCTTTTTGTCTCTATGTTAAACTCTAAGTAGATGTAGATCTGCCTCTACATCATTAATCCATCTATTTGTGGTCTGCATTTCTTTTTTTTTACAGGTATACTATTGTTGCTACTATGTTCTCAACATTCTTTCAAGGGGACCTTCCCAACTAAGTCTATTTTTTTTTTATTTCTGTCAGTATAAGGGAATATTTAATGAAATAATAATCTTTAAAGTCCATATTGTCTGTTATTGATAGCAGATGAAGATTGATTTTCTCCACCATATTTAATCAAACTGTCTTGTTCACATTGAAATCTATAATTTAGAACAGTTGAATTAGGAATTTTGTTCATTCATAATCATTCCCCTAGGAAATGTGTGCTCACTGGCCAACAAGGCCAATTACACATAATCTGTCAGGTGCTGTTATCAGAAATTTCTAAAGAAAAAAACATTTGCAATAGCAAAAATATTAATTATTCTAGTTACTCTAATAAATAATAGCCTTAATTAAAGAAGATAAGAATTTGTCAACTGGACCTTAAGCTTACACCATGGATTTCATCTGTATCATTATCATTTCACATCATAGGCTTGGGGTGATTAGATATAAAATTGGACAATATTGTTGCAAACGGCTAACTTTTTAAAACCAGGACATTGTAAGTAAAAAAAAATTCACTCCTAGCTATTCAATGGAAGGGTATTGATGTCAGAGCAATTTTTGGCAGAAATGACAACAAAAAAAAAAAAAAAACTCAAAAATCTATTCAGTTAGTCAGGTCTTAATACCCAAAAGCAGAATGGAATAAAACCACGGACAGAATGGTATGATATTACTATAATTAAAAAATATATCTTTGCATATCACTTGTAACTATGGTATTTACTATTGAAAATAATACCAAAGCTTTAATCTGGCCAAAGAATATTTTTAAAAAATCATCACTGTATTATATATAATATAGTAAAATATGATTTGAGCTGGCAAATACCAAATAATTATTTAAATAAATGTTACTAACAAAAAAATATATGTATTTGAAAAAAAACAACAACTTGATAAACAATGCCTGTAGAGTAATCTTGTTAAAGATTTTAAACAAGCCTTTACAAAATATGTGCACATAGTCATACACAAGTATTAAACCTAGTTTAAAGCCAAGTTTTGATTAAAATGAGTTTCAGATAAATCAAATAAGTATTTTCTAAAGCTAGACGTACAAGGGATCAATTAAATCTGGATTAAAGCCGCATTTTGATTGATATGAGTTTCCGATTAAATATTTCTAAGCCTAGACATATACAAAGGATCAGCCTAAGATCGGTAAAACATTGGAGAAAAACAACAAGATCTATCCTTGAGTAGTTTGTGTCATTTGTTTTTTTTTTAATTATGGCTAAACCAAAAAGAGTAATTTAAGGTGCAACTACCTTAAAATAACTTGATTGCACAAGAGTAGTTTAAGAATGTAGTATTAGAAGCCACTCAATAAATTCAAGAAAATGGAGGCCTAATAAAATTGTTAGCCACATTTATTTGACAAACTGATTGTCCAAGTTGTACTTATCCCTGGCATATAGTAAATCTTTAGCTCCACTAAATATTACAAGAAAATAAATATTCTTAGTGAAACAAGACAATTCAAGAAATAAATGCCAGACAAAAAACCACGTACCATACATTAACACATCTAAATATCATATAAATAAATATAAATTTAACTGTATAAACTTGCAGTTACAAAAAAAAAGAAATATATGGATAGTTCTATACCGAATGGAAAGACAACAAAAAAAAAAACAAGAATGCAATTTTAAAAAATCATAAAATTCGTTGAACAAAAGATATAAATGATATGGCAATGCATCACCCAAATCAAAACAATTTTTAATAAAATTATAACAAGTATCTAAATTTGCATCATTTACAATGTTACAGGGAAAAAAAACCCACCTAAATTTCAAAACTTATTGGACTATTTAGTGAAGTGAGAAACCTGTATTAAATGTCAAAGATTGTTGAAACATATATTGTTAAAGGGGAAACTCCGAAGGTTTTTCAAATTTGAGTTATTGGCATATTTAAATTCTGCGTGAAAATTTGTAATAGTTAACATTTTACCATTTTGTATTTAAATACTTAGAAACATTTATGTTTAATAAATTAGTCGGTAAATTCTTGACATCTCAAACAAAACAGGATTCTTTGAGATTTTGTTTTAAGCTATTTCAAATGTCACTTCCCTCAACAATACTGAAAGAGAAACTACATTTAACCAATCGTATCGCTTCATTCTTACAGTAGCTGTTAGGCTTAGTGACGGCCTAGTCCAGCTCTATAATACAGTTATGTATATATATATATATATATATATATATATATATATATTATATATATATACTTGTATAAATAGATCTAAAAACATTGGATAACCAACTCGAGAAAAAAAGTAACATTGTCATGTAAGCCTTTCCCTGTCCCAAGAAGTAAATAGATTGTGTGTCTGACTGATTCAAACAAACTGGTCAGTGTAAGGCTAGTCGAGACTACATGTAGTCGGTCATGACAAGACAACCAAGCGGTTAGTGTTTGTTGTGTGTTGAGTGGTCTGCCGTGGTTAGTCAAGCATGTAAATCTACTTTTAATACGCATGTTTTTCTTTGCATACAAGATCCTAGATCTAACTGCATAGACGAAGATATATTTCTTTTACGAGAATGTAAACTTTGCTGTATGGTCTCTCGTTGCACAGAAGTCAATAGATTAAATTAAACATATTTGTGACGTCACATAGAAACCCGGTGAAAGTCTGACAGTTTTGGATGCGCAGGAAAATTGCGTTGGAAAAAAATCAATTACTAAGTTATTATTGCAAATAAAAAAAAAAAAGAATAATATATTATAATATATTACATTATCTGTAAATCAAAACATATTATCAAAAATTGTCAAAACCATCAGAGTTTAACCTTTAAATCAAACAGGAAAAAATCAAATAAGTAAAATCAAAGTTTAACTTTCAACTACCCACTTCTTTCCCTATAAATACAGAAACACTTACAAGACTAGCACAAGAGAATAAACCTTTTGTGAGTTTAATAAAGAAAAAAATATCACTCGGACAACAAAAAAACATTTGGAAATGTAGTTGAAATCAAAGGAGGATGTCTCCCTATTTTAAACAGATTTTCAATTAGTATCATTAATATTACAATGAGATGAATATTTAACTACTGGGGGTAAGAACACAAAACTTTGAACAATAATATTTTGCCGAAAATCATGACGCACTATTATTGTAAGAAAATAAAAAAAAAACTAGTTTGTTATTGAACAACAAAGCTGTCAAGAGAAATTATTTGACGTCATTTCTAATATCAAAATTATCTGGATCAATAAGGAGAAACAAAAATTGAAATGAACATTTCAAAGGGATTCTGGGAAACAAAAATTGAGGTGAACATTTCAAAGGGATTCTGGGAAACAAAAATTGAGGTGAACATTTCAAAGGGAATGGGTTTATTCAGGGGAAACAAAAATTGAGGTGAACATTTCAAAGGGATTGGGTTTATTCAGGGGAAACAAATATTGAGGTGAACATTTTAAAGCTCTCTGGGTTTAATCTGGGGAAACAGCTTGATGTTGTAAAAATTCTCCTCAATGTTTCTGACAATGTCAGAAAGTTGTTCTTTTACTTGATCAAATCCCAGCCTGAAATGACAAAATTGTTGTCCATTAACATTTCTTTTTCTTTTCATTTAAATAAAAAAAGGAACCAATGTTCATTTCATAAAAGCACATATTATGATACTTTTCATTCAACTTAGCTAAGAATCATTGACTTGTATAAGATACCCCAACCATAAGGTTAAGAAAATAATGGCAGCTTATTAGTCTTTTTCATTACGAGACTGGTTCTATTAGTAATAATAATATTAATATTAATGCTTTTCTTCAAATCCAAAGATTAATGAAGAGTACAGTCTTTCATGTGGTATGCAATCCCAACAGCAACCTACATATTTTGCCACATCCAGAGGAGCCATCACCATTGGCCGGAAGGTGGTTGATTTAGGTTCTCTTTTCATCATCTCAGTCTGTCATAGGCACTGAATTTCCTTTTGGTCTCAAAAGGGAATCCAGCCTTTTAAGAAGCCTCAGACTGTCTCGTTTGGACAATCACAAAATGAGAATGAAAAGAGATGGATTGGAAGTGATTTCCAAATGAATTAAAATGTAGAAATTTTTTAAAAATCTAATACATGTACAAAATTAATTTTCAAAATTACATCTTTCTACAGATATATTATATAAAAGCCTTGTACAAATATTTTTGTCAAATGCAATTTTATACTGCCTTATGCAATATTGCAAAAAAATTAACCTATCTTCTCACTTTCATGTAAGTTTCCCTGATCTGAAAGTAAATACCATTGATTTGAAACAAATTTGTTGATGATTTAGCTCCTATTATTCTGTAGGTTGTACCATAAAACTGAAAATATGCAAGCTCAAAGGACCAATAACATTTTAGAAATCTTAAAACTTCTCTCAATGCAAAATGAAGTAAAGCAATTCAAAACATTTACCCAGAGTCTGGATTTGGTCTGTGTTCAGCGTAATACTTTATCTTTGGCTCAGTGCCACTGGTTCTCAAAGTGGCCACACAGCCATTGGAGAATGTGAATGTGATCATGTGACTTGATTTGCTAGTTGGAAGAATCTGGCAAACAAACAAAAATCTTGTAACAACCATTTACTTGACAAACAAGAAAAAATTTAAAAAAAAACACATCATCTTACATTGAACATATTTTCCATTTACTGGAATATTCACAACAATAAAAAAAAAAGGCTAGCCCTGATAGACAAAGATTTAGTGAGACTGCAGATCTAAACACCATAAATGCATGTGCTATGTAATTCAACGCAAACAAAAAAATATATTCAATGGTACCGTAGTTATGGTTCTAAAGTTGTTAAACAGTCTTTAAAAACATTGAAACAAAACAGGTTTTAATTTTATTATTTTGCTTTGTAATCTTTCTTTCACCTAAAATTTAATATCTTTATTTGTGTAACAGACTATCATTAGTATACACATAGCCTTTTCTTTAATCCAATTAATATTCAGTATTATGTAGATGATTGAAAACTTACAGGTTTGTTATCAGGAGTAGAACTGTCATAGCCAACAGTCAAGTCACGGACATGGCTGATCTCATAAGGCCCACATGTTTTAGGGTACTAGAAAAAATAATAGAGAACAGAATAAATTGGAAGTGTTTTAAAAAGGCATTGATGCAGTCACATTCTTGACAAGTTAATTCTATATTCAACACCTGTCCATAGAAAATATTTTTGTTTATAATATATAATATAAGAAGAAGAACTGGAGGAAAGGAAAAGAAATGTGAAGCCAAAAAGAAAACTAAAATGAATGGAGGTAATGGGTCAAAAGGTCACTTGAACTATCTGTCAAACACATTACAGTGCTGGCGAAAGTGATAACCCTCTATCAATAAGTAGAAATAGCACAAAAATATTTATATCTTTTTCACTTGCCAGGACAAACACATATATTCATTTCTGGAATAATTTAAGTGATGCAGTTAGTTGGATAATGAAGTAAACCATGAACCTAACATCACATTCAATACTTACTTGATTGGCGCCACCATAGTTTCTTAATCTTTCAAACATATCATTGATGGTTTTAGCATCATGGCAGATAAAATAAGAATTCTGACTCAGATGATAGCCATAGCTGTGGAGGTAACAAAAAATAACACAACTTCCGATGAACTTTAGTAATGTACAAACTTAGACATTGGTATTTTCTGATTCTTGTATCAATTACCTGTATAAATATATTTACATATACACATAAACCTAATATCCATAGCAGATATTTATACCATGACAATAAAATATATTGTTCTGTAGAATGTGTGCAATTTCATAAAATATCATTTGAGTAGTTTTAAAGACTTTTAATTGTAATTTCATTTTGGTGATCCCTTTCTTACAAATGCATTATGTTTAGAAAGGAAGCTATACAGCTTGAAATTCCTTAAAAACTTTTAAAATATAAATAACATACAATACAATAAAAAAAAATAATGTAACAAAAATAACAGGATGTCAGAACATTTATACACTGTTTAAATATTTTCTTTCAAATGCTTTTGAAGAGCACATCCTTCATGCTGTAATACGCTCCATGCGCTACGGTATAATCTCTTTTGTGGAAATGTGGGAGAAGGGGGTACCAGAAAGTTTCCATGTTGCCTTTAGAGACTCAGCAAACTTCACTCAGCTCAAATCAGGATTCAAACTCAAGCCTCCTAGATAGGTGGTCAAGCAATTTATGCCAATCAGCCATTCCTCATGGTCTAAAAATTTGATTGGTCAATATGCGTAAAAAAAAATGTCAATTATGCCCTGCCCAGAACTGCTCATAAAATAAAATTAGATAATTAAAAAGTAAAAAAATATTCAGTGAAATAAGAAGGGGATGCTTATGGTAGATGTCTTAACCCCTTCTTTCATGTTGCATAATGATAGGCTTATAAAGGCAATGTCTTCAGTTTGGAAGATTAAGGATGAGTGCATTGTTTCACATGACTATGCAAAACCCAGTTGTGACATGCATACTTTTCCACATCCAGTGCAGACAAAGCTGTTCTTTACGTTTTCTTTCTGCCTTCTGCACCTGTGTTCAATAAGGGCTTATAAGCCATTTGGAAAAACAGGAAATGTGTCTAAGAATTTAAAAGATTTCAAAAAATTACGTCTTGTAAATTATGTCCAGCTGCTCTGAGAGACTTGAGTTGTTAGAGTACACATGGTTGATCAGTTCAGCCACCACAGCTGCTGCAGTCACTCCATCTTTGTCTATCACAAAAGACCCACACATGTAGCCTACAAAAATAATTTTTAAAAATCTATCATTAGTGTGTTGACAAATTAATTGATATGAATAAACACACAAAAAAAAGGCAAGATACCCCTTTCAGACCTCACGATCTATGAAGGAAGTTATATCAAGTTCATTTTGTTTCTACAGTGATGGATAAAAGTAAATAATTAGTCATAATGTGTTAAACAGCTTTTTTCTAATTAGCATAATGTTACTAGTTCAATAAAAATAGAAATTAATAGAACTTTTTTCTAAAGTGGAAGGGGGGGGGGGGGGGGGGGACTGGAGTTAAAACAAAATTTTAGACAAATCCCTGGCCTACATGTGTATAGGTGTGGCTAACATCTTTGTTGGAGGAAACAACAAGAAAAAGTGTCTATAACAAACATTAATTTTATCAAAAGTTCTCTTTTTGGTACAATCTACAACCAAAATCTTAAGCTTGAAACCAAAATCTTAAGCTTGAAATGATTTAAAATACAGTGTTTTACAAATTTCAGACTTTCAAGAAAGAAGATTATTACATACTAGTTTCAACCTCCTGCGGGAAATCAGTGGAGATTTGAAATTTGGTATCATCATGACAAAGTCCTTCTCAGCCTTCAATCATACCATCTGTTGTTAACCACAAAAGTTTTATCCTAAACAAAAAAAAAACAACAAGCAACAGAAATAGTAATGTAGATTTACCAATGGCTTCTTCAAAAGCAAACAGGACATGTTTTCCTTGCTTCAGTAGTTTGTCTGTTTCATTACCCATCCACTTGAAGCCAGTTAAAGTTTCCTGCAAACAATATTTTTTTAACTTTTTAAATATTAAACATGCAGGACATTTCTGTAAAAAGTAAGTGTCAATGTCTATGTATTATTAAGTTTAAGATCAACAAATAAGGCCACAAAATTGAAATTTTTCAGAAAGATCTACAACAAACTAAAAATGAAATGTTGGAGATCATGTGCTAATATGTAAACTTATTATTGCCCCTTGACATGTTGGGTCTCCTATAGAATTTCAAAATGCAATGAAATTAAGTACCTGAGGGAGAAAGTCAGAGAACTATAAAAGAATGAAAAGACAGATGAAATCAAAGATAGCACTAGACAATCCATATGGTTGCAGTTCAGATGTAGAAGACATAATATTTGAGGAAGTGTGCAGCTTGTCTGGTAAGTACATGGGAAAAGATGTTATGTATTTACATATGTAGCCTTGAAGAGTCAAGTTTACTTCATAACAAGGAAAAGAAAAACATTTTAGACTTTACCTCCATTATTAAACTTAAAATATGAAATAATTGCTAAAAAAATAATTAAAATAATTTTGGGTTCATATCAGGTATCGAACCTGTGACAGTGTTTCTGATTTTGCCAGCTCGCAATGCATACTTGTGCGACCATTTATTGGTACATTCATTAACGGACATCTAGATCTAACACTAGATCTAGACTTCTGATTTAAAACTCTTAAGAATCTAGATGTAATCTATATTAGATTTACGTATAAAATATAAGTAAAGCTTAGATAATCTTTCAATAAACTTGAAGCAACTTTAAATTTACTCAGTTATCATATAACACGGTATACTACAGCTGGCTATGCCATGTTTTTGTATTTATTATTGAATAATTCCTATGATGGGCCTATAAATCTAGACTTAGAAGATGAAAAAATAATAATGATCAGACTAGAGTTTTCCCCATGTGGCCAACGAGCTAGTAATTCTTTTCTCAGCGATATACATCAACCGTTAAATTTCTAGGAAATCATTAGTGACATTTTTGAGATCAGCATCCAGGCTGGTTCCAGGTTCCATGAAGTTGAATAGAGGTATTGTAAAAAGATCAAGGTTGTGATGAATTGAGCTCAAGACTCTAGTTTGATATTTGTAGTTTTATATCATGATAAGAAGCCCAACACCAAAGAGCCTTGCCTGAACTGGAGGCATCATAACAGCTATTTAATGTAAAATGAGATGCCGTGAGTTAAAACTAAATCATATTAAATGCCCCAAGTTCACCAAGTTTATGTATCCTGACATCTGTTAATAACAAATTCAACTGATCATGGTGCTGGACACATAACATCCTAGTCAAAAATAGCCTACACAAACAGTAAATTTTACATCTTCTGCTTTATTCAATACTAGGTTTAAAAGGGAATTCCATTTTTTTTTTTTAAATTACTTTTGTACAGCTCATCTTTCATGCTATAGGGGGCTTAGTGTGCTATCCTTTATGGACCTGTGGG
The DNA here is from genome assembly GCF_947242115.1 of Biomphalaria glabrata. Lineage (NCBI taxonomy): Eukaryota > Metazoa > Mollusca > Gastropoda > Planorbidae > Biomphalaria > Biomphalaria glabrata. Next base: position 11,054,177 of record NC_074718.1, read on the forward strand.
TAGAATGGGGTATCTGGGAGGTTTCAGAATTCAAACTCAATCCACCTTGAATGGTAGCCAAGTAATTTATGCCATTCAGCCACATGTTTACTTTAATATACCAATGGAGGGGTGAAGACACTTACAATAAAGTTAAATCCTTCTTTCTTGGCAATGGATTCCAAGATTTTTGAAGAGACAGTACTTGAGAGCATGTAAACATCAGACACTGAATAAAAAAAATTTAGAAATATAAAAATAAAATACAGTAACATATATAATTATCATGTCTTCAAAATTATTATAGACAATATTCAAATACTGACCATTAACGCTGGGATTGTTTTGGCGCCATGAGTTCCAGCACCACCAACCAAGGAATGTACCAATCTCATTGCCAGTAAACACCCGCCAACCACTAAAAAAAGATACAATACACTACTTAGAAACACTTGCGTTAACCAACAATTTATTAATAGATGGCTATAATTGCATGCAATAAAATTTACGACATTACATCTCCCTTAAAATGTGTAGATTTACAAAATGAATAGTTAACTGAATAATAAGAGTTAGTAATGTAGCACCTCTCTGTTCTTTCAGCTACTGCTAATCTGTCAGCATCTGGATCATTAGCAAGAATAACTTTGCTCTTATTTTTGTCGGCAGTCGCCATGGCTAGTTTCTGAAAAAAAACAAAAAAACTACATTAAGTGAAATAATGTGTTCGACTATTAAAAAAAAGTAATATTTTATTTATTTGTACATATCGAGAAATGTTATTGAATTTTACCAAGGCTCCTTCCCCTTCCTCAGGATTAGGATATTTAACTGTTGGGAAATCTGGATCTGGTTTTATCTGGAAAATGTTTCAAACAGAATAATAATCAATAAAAATATTTGTAAAAATTTTAAACAAAATATAATAGATCTAGAGATTAAATAAAGTGAATAAAATTTCTGAAACATTTTCTATATAAATAAAGAATGACTGCATACTTGTTCTGGCACAGGAACTGGGTCTTTAAAACCAAATGCTTTAAAAATGTGCAAGACGTATTCATAGCCAACACCGTGCATGGCAGTGTACGTAATAGGGACTGGACATTCTTGATTTTTTTCTCTGGGGAAAATTGTTAACAACTTATTAATAGCACAGCCAATAAATTTTTTTTCAGATCATGCTGTATGGCAAGTCATTATGCTGTCTCATCATGGCACTTCATTATGCTGTAAGACATGGCACGTCAGCACTAAAATGGTAAAACCAAAACAAAACTAAGAAGAATAAAAACACATCTAAAATTAGTAGGCAGACAGATGAAAAGAGAAAAAAG